>NW_019524388.1:325751-487044 GCF_002814215.2 Seriola lalandi dorsalis | reverse complement strand
ACACACACACACACACACACACACACACACACACACACACACACACACACACACACACACACACACAAATTAGCACAACGATCTCAAGCTCTCCAGCCATAACATACATAGCAAGTAGCAGTGCAACGAAAAAAACAAAAACATGTGTACACAAATACAAAATATCTTACACGCATAAGTATGGACCCTCACATGTATTTATTTTTACAAGTCCAATGCCCCTCAAATTAAAACTAAAAAGGCTCCTGCTCACCCAACAATAAACAGGTGAAATGACAGGAGAAATATGACTTATTCGGATGATCTTTACCTGACACTGATGAAAGGACAATCACACATTCAGCTGCCACCTGTGATTGTATTACTTCAATGACTTGACACTGAGCTGCCTGACATTTCACAAGGTAAGGATGCTAATACTGCCACGCATTCACCGAGATGAACACAACAAGCTCTGTATGGTGAACACTGGCTTAATTAACCTTTCTCAACATATCTCTACTGTCACTGGGTGATATCACTAATGTGGCAGACTGATGGGTTTTGAAAAAAGGAACAAATAATAAATATGAAGTGTGGATATCATATCCACACTAAAGAATAAAATGCAAAACAACCTTCAGCAAGCAACAATGTCAGGCTTAAAGATACAAATATGGGAAAGAAAATTATTATTTACGCAACACACAGAGCCTATACCAGTAGAACCTCCTCTCAAAATGTCACAGAGGATGTGAGAAAATGAATGTGCAGCAGAGGGTCAAATGCCTCTTAATATACCAATGAAAATGGAATTTTCTGGCTGGATTCTGTCAGCAAATTCTTCATAACTGGATATAGACCGCCACCTGGTGTTCACTAACACATACCACACTCATGCCAGTACCAGTAGTATTTCATAGTGTGTGTGTGTATGTGCAACAGGATGTGGAGAAGATGAGGATTTATTGTGAGATTACACATATAAAGAAGAGTAAGAGAGTGCTGGACTGAATACCTGTTTTTGCTGGTGCTGGCAGTAGCGGCAATGTCTGGTGTCAGGACATACAGGCTGTTGTTCTTGGGCAGGTGTAAACTTCTCAGCAGCGTCTGAATACACACATAGATACACACACACACATACATACAACTTGAAGAACTGTGGAGATAGTGATTTGTTGAAGGACTATTGTTGAGGGTCCACTACATCTGAATTGATATTTGTCGTGCTCTTAAAACTTTTGCATCTCCTGATGAATATTTTGAGGGGAGCCCCTTACTCTACTTGGTTGGAATGAGAACTATTGCTTGTTGGAACATAAAATAGTTTTACTAATTGTGGGATAAGCCACAGGCCTGTGTGCAGCCTGGTAAACTGAGCAAGGTCATGAGGGCTAGAGGTGTGAACTCGTGGCCACAAATGTTTAATATGAACACCCTCATGGTTTTATAGGATGTTTTGAGTAACAGTGTAGAACTAATTAATACATGCTATGTTCTGTTACTACAAAGAATTTGATCTGTCTGCAAAAGAGCATTAAGCAGTACAACATTGTAACTGTGCACAGGCAGGGCAGGGAATGAACATACACTGTGATGTGAATGTTCATTACAGGACACACCTAAAATTTTAAACTAAAAAGTCAAATCACATTTATTTAGATTAAGACACAGAGTACAGTGTCAAATTGCGAAAACAAAACAAAAGACGAAAATATAAAAGACTACAGGTTTAGCTCATGTCTCTTCGTATCTCCAATGCTGTTTGTCTTTTCTTAGTGGTCCATGGTCTTTTTTCATTTGGATGTTTGTGAAAAACATTTTTAAGGTCTATGAACTCACACTATCAGATACATCTCCACTCTTCCAACCCTTCAGCTGCATTTTGGACACTGGAACTCCAAGCTCTGTTTCAAGGATTTGTTTGATTTCTCCTGTAAATCAAATTTATGCAGACCAGAGGAAAAATTATATTTCATCTTAACATTTATGCACAACATTATGATGAGTATTACACAGTATGTCCATCAGTGTGTATGTGTGGTGCTCACCAACTGTGCTGCCTTCCTCCAGCACCAGCTCTACAGACCGCTGCCGGTACTCCACCCTGAAGTTGAGCATCCGGGGCTGACGCTCTACAATGTGTCGGGAGGTGGGGGTGACTGGGCAAAAAGCTGAAGTTGAGGATGATGGAGGAGAGGAGGACGATGACGAAGAAGAAGGGGGAGGAACTGAACCTCCAGCTGCTGCATCGGCTGCTTCTGATTGGCTAGGAGGTCCGTACATGCTGGCCTGGCTCGCCTCACTGGAAAAGTTACTGTACAGAAATGAAAAGTTTACTGATGGCGTGGATGATTGAGTGCACAGACTTCATACAATATCTTAAAAATGTCAGATCATAAAAGACAGAAGTGGACAGTTAGAAGAAGCAGTCTAAACATAAAAGATTCTATCAGAAACCAGACAGAAAAAAATGCAAACATCAAATGCTTCCCTCCCTTACAATATCTGCTTATTTTCTCTTTTCTGCTTGCTCAGTGTATGACCCATGTTTCACACTACACAGTAAATAATGTCTTTTTACTCTTGACCATGAACAAAGTGTGCCCTTTGTTCCTTGAAGTGTAAGCAGCAACTGTCTTGCAAGAACTGGGTGCCAGACTCAGGCTTTTTAACAAAGGCTGTATTTTATTTGGCCCACCACAGTGGAGAGGCCACTGTCCTGAGGCGTAGGTCGACTGTCAACAGCCACAAAACCTCCACATACAGACTGGGCCAACAGTGGGGGAATTAACCAAACCAAATGGTAGCACATTGTAACTGTCTCCTCCACCAACCACTTCAGTAACAAACACACTTTAACACAACCAGTTATTTGAAGATCCAAGTCCTTCCTAAAATTATTACTGGACAAGTAGAATAGTTGCTGAACCTAAGAAAAAAAATTAACTAATGTTTAACAATCACATACTGATGTCTCTCAATATTGACCCAATTTCTGAGACTATGTGTCAAGGCTGGGTGAGTAACAGACATTAAGTTACCTTTTCGATTCAAGCATATGAGTAAATTAATACAAAAACACACATTAATCCCTGTTTTTGTCATGAAAGCATCTGAACGTTTGAAACAGCATAGATGGCAAACGGCATGAAAAAGGATTTAAGGCATACTCTGAATACAATGTAAATATTTGGGACTTTTAATGGACATGGCAGTATTTTGTATATTGATTGTTATTGATTATTCAGCACAAAATAAAACTACCACTAAGGTGAACCAGAGTAATAAGTACAACCATGTCACAAACGTATTATGAGTGGACAGGGAGAAAGGCATGATATTCAAATGAGACGGCAGAAGTAGTGCCAGATTTTACTCCAAATAGCAAGGAAAAACTTGAGAGATCCTGCCAAGAGGATTCTTACAATTCTCAAAAGCATCTGGGAAAAAAAATAATTTAAAGCGAGAACTCTCACAAACAAGTAAAAGGGATCCTGAGTGCACTTTCACCTAAACTTGGCACAGTAACATTGAAGGCCGTTAAATTGTCCGTTGTTGCTGTTTGGGCCTAGTTGCATGCTGCCCTACATCTAGATGGCAGTGTTCCCCTGTGCAGTCCAGGACGTGTTCTAAAGCAGACAAAGCTGAGCCCTTCACCCATGGACAAAGTGTCTGGACCAGAGACTAAGTTCAACAGAGGATTCAGCTTTTTTATTAAGTCCTACCAGGTAATGTTTTGATGGCCTGAAGGATTTGTTACAAGGTGAGCTTCTTTTAATTTTCAATCTTTTTACTGAAGAGGACACAATGGAGGAGGGAAATGCATTTAAGACAAGAGCATTGGCATGGCCTCCAACTGGCCCCAGCTCAGGTCACGTCATCAGAGTCTGTTTACTGGGCAACACCAGCCTACTCATACCAGTGCCAGCCACTTAGTAAATGTGTTGGCGGCTGGTCACACTGCCAGCCAGCCCCCATTCATAGCAATGTGTGCCCTTGAGAAAGACCAGCAATATTCTCATGGCCCAAGGGCCTGAACCACACTAAAGCACATGCATGCATGCGCACACATGCACACAAGTGTGTACACAAAATAAAGCGGTTTAACAGAACGTCTCCAGTTTGAGTGGGTTCAGATCAGCTCACTGCATTCATGAGTGTCAACTAACCGTTGAAGGAAAGTGGAGGGCACAAAGCCTCTTAAAGAAACCTTTTCTATTCAGAAACTGTGTACAACTCCACACTTGGCAGAAAATTTCCTTGCAGTTGCAGTGTCTTTTATATTGTTCCTCTCTTAAACAGCAACGCAGAAACCATAGCAGGAGCAATAACCTCCATCTCAGTAGCATCTAAGTAAGTGTTATTTGCTGGCTATGTATTTATATGGACATGTTTCTATTAAACAAGAATTACTTGAAGATTTAACATCAAAATTTTGTTTCATCATGGAAGCAGGCGATGCAGAAAATGTATTCCAATCAGTTCTGTCCTATTCAAGTGGTGTACAAATTATACCCACTGTTAGAAGTCAGGTACAAGTTAATGGAAAAAATTAAGACAGACACTGAACCTGCAACTTCACATTGCCTAGTCATTGCCAAGGTAAGAAGTTCAACTTCCTGTTGATACAATCAGACTTTATTTTCACATTTCCTGTATTCTTTGAAAGTCGCTTTGCACGTTAGTGATGCACACTGGTGTCACAAATGTCACCCCTCAGTGGTGTATATTCCAAATCCCTCACCAACTATTCACATATCTCCTTAGCATTCTGTAATAGTTTTTTTTACATGACCATTTGACAACAGAAAGAACAACAGTGCATTGAAAAGTCGAAAATAATACACATGATGTCAGGTAACATTCGGTCAGTGTTGTCAACTGATACATTTTCTCTGATTTACAGTAAAGGTGTAGCACCATGGGTTATTACCTTTGTAAGATCCCATTCTCCTGTGGTATCACTCCATTGATGGCTGCCTGTAATAAAACAGAAGTAAATTATCCAACAGAATACAATGACATTTTCTTGTTTTAGCTGCTGCATTGCATCAATGGGCAGCACTTTGCTACTATAGTAGACTCTATCCTGTAAAGGTCAACCTATCCCATCTTTATTTATAAAAAAACAATCAAAACAGTAATCAGCCTAGACTAGCAGATATCATAGTATATCTTATTAATAAAATATTTTGACGGAAACTAAAAGAATCCTCATTTCCAAACTTCCAATAAATTTGGTCAACGCTTTTTGGATATACAAAGGCACATCTCTGTAAATTGTGTCTTCCCAATTCTGATGTAACATAATAATTAGCAAGTATTTTTTGTATAAGGTACATGCCAACCAGTTGTTCATCATGCCCTGTGAACAAGACAGGGACTGCTATATGTATTATATTTGCTTCATACATTGTCAAAAAGAATGGTGCTCTGGTATCAAGTATATTTTGTACCAAAATAATTAAAAAAAACTTAGTTAAATTAACATTGTGGGACCACAACGTCAAATGTATCTTTTTTTCACCCAGTTGTAAGTGTCTTACTCCAATCTCAAACTCAACATGCCGCACTTATATATATATATCTATATATATATATAGATATATATATATTCTTTTTTAGTAAAGGGGACCTCCAACTGGTGGCTTATCACCTGCAAATGTGACTGGTTGGACCAACTACCCAGGCCGCATGCAACCTGGCAAAATGTACCATTTATATTTTGGCTGATTCTGTAACATCATGTTTGTCAGACTGACAGGGAGAGTGTCTGATATTTGCTGGCTGAAAGGCTTCAGACTAAACCTGTCGAAATGCAACAGAGAAGGATGGAGCAACAGAACAAACAGAGCTGAAAGGACAAACATGACAGTAACCACTGTCAGCTTTGCACTGAGCTTTTGTTTGAATGGACAATTGGTTCTCTCAAACACTCACTATTCCTCACTGCAAAACAAGCAAACTGAAGTTGTTATGTGCTGCTCTAACCATATCCCTTTCATTTTTGAATAAAAATATGTAAAGGCAAAAATCACGGTGTGAGGTTCTTACATTAACACTGAAAAACAACCTAAAAAAGTGTCCATAGTCTAATGAGATAATGGATGAATACCTTCAACAAGACAAAGCTACCTGTCATTCTACAAGAATTGTTCAGAGAAGTTCAAGAAACATTAAGGTGCAATGAAGTTAATGACATGGCCACCACTATTGTCTCAATCCCACTAAACATCTTAGAGCTGACCTCTAATGCAGCATCAAATCGTTGTCTTTTGCCACTTATGTGAAACACTGACATCTGCGAGATCACTTTACCAGGAAGCCACACATGCCTTGTCGGTAAGGAGCCAAAAACTGTGCTTATCAGGAAAAAACATAAATAGTCCAATGTAGTACTAAACAAGAGTCTGGTAACTGAAGATTCCAAGTTTCGAATTTGTTGTGCCTGGCATTTTGCTAATTTTGTTTTTTTTTCTTCTTATGTTTGTTTTGAGGTAAGGATGTCCTTGAGTGTCTCAACTCACTTGCATTATCATGTGTGTATTCTATGTTATTAATCTCTGTTTTTCATATTTTTATATAATTACTTACATTGATCATCAACATACAAGGCTATATGTAAATTTAAACAGGAGAGGGTATGACTCGCAAAAGATATTTTGACATCTCACAGCAGGAAAAGCACAGGTGTAAACAATAAAATGAATGATGGCTGAATTCCATTTAGCTGCCTCAGTTTAAGGACCCTGGTATTGTGCATGCTGCCTTCCTGTCACACTGTCATGGCTCACTGGGACACTTGAATGCAATGAAGCCATTGTTTATGTTATTTGTAACATGAGCTTTTCCTAAAATAATAAGTTAAAGTTTTAATATGTAACTTTTCCTCATTACAATGTCAACTAGACCTATGTTTTTTCAGTTGTGTACTTCAGTTACCAGCAATTCACAAACCTAGAGAAATATGTGATTTTAATCATGACAGACAGCTACTTACAGCTAGGACTGCATGGTTTTGACAGATTGCAGAGCATCAGGTAGGCACTGTAGTGCGCATTGTGTGTAAGGATTGAGATCGAAACAGTGTATTTAGCCATATTGTAGCATAAATATGACATACTGACCACACAGATGGGCATTGGAGGAGTGGATTATACTGCAGGAGTGGATGTTACTAATATAAATAAAATATAAATATAAAAGTTAAATATACAATGGAAAAAAGAAAATGCAGTAAATGTGATAATTAATGAATCTACCTATTGATCTTAGACCGTACCATCCCCTTACTCACACAGCATATACACACAAACAGATTTTTTTTGTCAGTATTTACAAAAACTACCAGCTACTGCAGAGAAACTGCAAGTCATCAAATTTACAGATGCAGTGAGTCCAGTGAGTCCTGCCATTGCTTGGACTACGGCTGCGGCGGCTGCGGCGGCGGCTGCTGCTGCTGCTGCTGCTGCCTGTTATGAACTCCTGCCAGCATCAGTCTAAATATAGACTGACCCCCTCCAGTATCCATCTCACGGTTAAGGGCTACTTATTTTTCAGACTCATCAGGACTTAATACAAACCTAGCAGGACTTATTCTTTCTCACAGTGTCTCACAAATCAATATTTACTCTGCCACTCCTCTCAGGACACTCTCACAGTCACCACAGTAGAGATAGTCCCGTTGAGATTCTGCCTCCTTAACAAAACATACTGGGGAAAATAATTTGGCCATTACAAAACTACACAGAGTGTGTTATTAGATGTTAACTGCCCTCTTGAACTTGCACTCTAGATGGACTACGCCTGTCTGTCAAAGAGCAAAGTCAAAAGTCTACAGATAATGAACTTACCACTAAATCCCAGTTATTTAGTTCTAACAGAGTGATTGCCTCTGCGATGTTGTCAATTCCAGTGCAAGCCTGTGAAAGGAAAAAACAAAGAAAACAGAATTACAAGAGAAAAATGCACTGTATGACATACTGCAGTTATATATAACACTGATCTTTCTCAATAAATCAATAAACAATAACATTTTTAACCACTATGGCACTACCCATAACAACAATATTTAAAGTGGTGACAGTCTTCAAAAGGACAACAGCCACTCAGTGTTGTCTTGATCAAAAAAAGACCACCAATTTCCTCTGATTTCTGCCTTGACTTATTTTCCAGGTTTATGAAAAGACATTATGCATACAAGTACGTTTAAGTAGCAGTTTTCAGCTGCTGGAAGTTGTATCCTGTACAAAAGGGTACCTTTACCTCTTGCAAAGCAGGCTAAACAAAGTATATTCTTCATAGTACAAAAAGGACTGCGATACTACAAAGTGCATCAGGATATACCAATTCCACTTATAGCTTAATGATATCTTAGATTCAGCCCTTTGTAATCTTCTGCAAGTGCAAAATAAGGCAGAAGATCCAAAGTCTAAGGCATCATGTCCTTTCTTGAACTGATCCGTCTGTTAGTGTAACTGACACAGAATCAAAATAAATTATCTCAAGTAGCAAAACATAACCAGCATGACAATAAATTGTGAGCTGACACCAGCAGGGTTAAACAGCTGATATCCCTCATGCAGGTGCGAAAAGGCCCAGAGCAAGATAAAAATTGAGAAAAATTGCTTAAATTCTGTGCAGAGCAGTTGAGCGCCATCTTCCGCTATGTGATTCCAACCTTGTGGAAACAGTATTTTTTTGTACCTGTGCCAAAGACAAGATCACCCAAATGGTTGAGTGGTTTTAGAGCACTTGTTTAGTCATGAAATCATTAGAGAAGCTGGGCAAAAGGCCCAATAAGACAATATGCAGTTTAGCTAAAGGGCAGGTTTAGGAGTTGATGATGCAAACTGCTTTACTAATACTATTAATTGGATGGATTATGGATAGGATATCAGGGAGAACACAAAGAAAGTGTTTGAGTAAAAGGTATTATTTAGACACTCCTGTTGCATTGGTTTTCCTGAACTATAGGAGCCAGCAGAGAAACAGACATATCCGGAAGTATGTGGATGATACTGTTGACCTGGGTTTACTTTAAGGGCAGGGAACAGGACGATTAACCTGTTGAGGATGAGTTTATTAACTTTTGTGAAGAATATTTCATAAATCTAAAACCAAGGATGTGATCATCTTATCACCTTAGCACCATTTAAAGAATCAGTCTGTTTAATCTGTTTGTTTACATCCTCTTTCTTGTAAAACAGAGCAATAAAATACTTGACCAATTTTCATGTCACCTCTGAGCAAAAAGTGATCAACTGAACCAGGAGAATTATGCCCAGTTGAAGTCACCCTAAAGGCAGGATTTCAGTTTTTATTTTCAAAGTGATGATAGCTTAAACGGCCTACAAAAAAGACATATAAAAATGCCTTTGCACATCCTGCTTTCTGTTTCCAAACATAGTCATAAATTCTCATTCTGTTGTGTATGTACATGTATGTTTTTTAAGCACAATATTTTTAGTGTATATATTTCTGTTGGCCATTAGTCATAAGTATACATGACTTTGGCTTATTTGTTTTGGTGTCTGCTTGCATATATGTATTGAGATATTTTATATATTTATATTTTATATAACTGTTCAAGATATTACTGTTTGGTCATTTTTAATTCAGTTTCACTTAAGTGAACATCATCCATCTCATGCAGAACACAACCCTGTTGCACTACTTAACCAGACTTCCAGTAATCACATATCACTTAATCACTACATTACCCAAATTTATCATCATACAGTATCTCATTGCATTCATCTGAAACACATTTTCACAAGGCTGTTGTAAAGGTAGAATGATTAGCTCAACCATGAGGACATTACGAGAATGACCTCGCTATTTGAGCATTGTAGCCCTATGTGAGACCTATAAATGTAGGACACAAATTTAAAGTGTAGTGTCTTCTTTAGAAATTTGCATTAAATTTATTCAATTGAGCGGTAAACAGACAGAAATTAAGTTTGAAACTGTTTTGGTTTGAACCCTATGAACTGGCTTTGCAAAGTGGAGTTGTTAGTGGCTTAATTAAACAACACGTCTATTGTGGCCTGTCCTCATCTGAATGAAGGACATATCTCTCACCCTATCGTCCAAAGCTATAACTATCATGGACGCTATATTACTGCCATTTAGAAAAGGAGGCATACTTGGTAGCCTGTATTTTTTTTAATGATCAAAATAGACTTCCCTGCGTGCAAATTGGGCTAAAAACCTGGTATCTTGGACAGTCAACGTTTCTGACGAGGATTAGAAAACCGGACAAAACAACTGGCGATGTGTAAACAAGTTGACAGATAACGTGAGCGCCGTAGCTCTCCTTTTAGCCAACTAGATCAACGTTATTTGTCAAGCAAGCACACTTGAAACTAGCGAGAAACACTAATTATGCCACTGTTTAGATTGGCAGTTTTGGACTCCCATTGTCTAGTTAGCGAGCTTTCAGCTAATAACTGCCCTAAGACTCAGTTAGCAAGCTGTCAGTTTGTTAGCTCGCTGTGCTAGCCACAGAAGCTCAGCCCAGCTTAGGTCTGGTGTTTACGACGGCGGTCAGGTCGTGTGAACTGTTGTTGACAGCAACACAGGGTAATTCAACAACAGCGGACAGATTAGTAACTACTGAATACAATATTTGGGACATACAAAAGAGACACACCTGAAAGTCGGCCAGAATCATTTCTCTATCCATGTTGCTATCGCCGCTTTCGGAGGCCATGGCAATGACTGGCTAAAAGCAATTCTTCTTCCACTGGCTCTCGTCGCTTTCTCGTCTCACAGAAGGACACTGAATATTAATAAAACACTTTACTTAGACGTGGCGACGAAGGCGAAGTTGGCAAATTGGAGATGTTAAACTTTGTCGGGATTTAACAGCTTCAGACACACAAAAATCTGTAAAGTAACGTTGCACTGTTCAGTTATCTCATATCATTATTGTCAGCTCCATCGCTTTACGGCTGCCGTAAAACAGGCTGCAATGAGGTAAAATCTCAAGCCGAGTAGAACGTCAGATGATACACAGTTAACTTTGCTGCCTCTCTTTTTCATGCTGTCGCCACGAAAAAAAGGCCCTTCTCCATAAATTAACGTCCTTTCGCTCTGTGCTTAAATATATAAACACGCCTTCCCAGTTTGAATATTCAATCTGTCTTGGGTATTATGTTCAGAAATGTAGACCCCTTACTCAACAGTATGTTATATTCTGTAAGACAGGGGCTTACTTCCAGCACAAGGTTCTGGATTTAAAGTTATTTTGCAGCAAATGACTCCAGAGTTTATAAGACAACCTGTTGATGTGGAGTTCAGACTATAGGCTAAATGCATCCTCACCCACAGTCCCATTCCTAGCAGGTGCACAAACCAGCATTTGCGTGTTACGCCTGGTAGCCGCGGTCTGTGCGACCCGATTGGATCTTACTATTCTTTTTTCCACACTTGTCATACAGTATATCACACTAAATCTGGTCGATTAAAGTGTGCACGCTTGCTGTATAAATCGTAGCAAAGTGAGCATATCCTCATGGGCACTCTATTATCGTCCGCGCTTTACGTCTGTGCATGTGTTTTTTGCTCATGAGTATACAGTAAGCTATATCAACATACACCTGACCTCAGCGCTACACCACACACCGAATCAAGGGGTGATGTAACATCTCGTCACTAGAGGGCAGCATGGAGCAAGGAAAGTGATGGTGCTCCCAACCGATCACATTATTTAAATAAAGCTTCTATTGCTCTTTTACTGCAAATTATACGCTAAATAAAGCTGAAGTAACCTAGTACACATTGATTGTATCAATATGCTACAATGTAACTGCGTCCTCAGGACTTAAGTGTTTTTGTCGCAGGGCACGCTTATCACCGTTGCAGTGTACAACATCATGGTTTCTTTTCCCAAGCTCCGTTAAGATAGCGTCCCGCCTATCATTGCTCTATCCAATCACGCCAGGTCATCTTTTTTTGTAAGAATTTCAAATATTATTTACACAGCTAAGCTGCAAGGGCAAACACACTGTTTCTTACAGCTCAGTCTATTTTCCAAATGAACCATCCGCGATGTCAGTGAGGATATTTCATTAGCAGCTTTCCTTTCCTCTGTTTGGACATGTAGACATCAGAGTTTGAAAGAAATTCAATCGGATATCGCAGTGACATGCTTCATGGCGGATCATCGCAGCGGGTAGGAATGAAAATGAAACACAGCTCGTGACTGTGCGATCTATGAGCAGATCGTCTCTCCTCTCTCAACTGCTATCTGCCTATGAATGCTGACATTAAAACATGGTAGCCGAATACAGAAATGCACGTTTTAAATGCTGGTAAATTATTTTGAAAATGAGCGGGAAGTGACTGTGAATGACATCACATCATTTGATAATATGCGCAGATATAACGATTTATTCGTTCATGTGTTTATTTATTTGTGTATTTTGTTGCTTGTGTTATTTTTGTGTTGCTTTTTCAGCATTTTACTCGGTTGGAGAAAAAGATGGCACTTACTGAACTGCTGCATGGAGGAATGAAAGCTTGTGTTATGATTTTAATATCATTTAGAGTAAGTTTTTGTTGTTGTTTGTTTTTTGCTTGTTAGTTAGTTTGTTTACCAAATGTCAAGCCTACAAATTTAAGCTTAGGTTACTATACTTGTTATTGCTGTTGATATGGTTATATCCTGTGTATAGAAAAACATTTAGGCCTGTTGTAAATACGTATGTCTTCTGTCAGTCTCCTATAAATAGACATCTGGGAAAATGTACATTAAATACATAAAGCTATCTACTCAGTGTATTGGATTAAATGCAGCACATGCCCAGGATGATCATGAGAGAGTCAGGGATGCCAGATGGAGCTCTAACTGGAAAAAAATACCTTGTTTTCATATTTATGATCTTGAGTGCCACATGCAATGTCACAAGCAAACTGTGTAATATCCACTTATGTAGATTCTTGGATGGAGCTGGGTAAAAGTTAAAGTAAAAGTAATCCTTTTTTCTTTTTTTTTTGTCTGTTAGCATTGAAGATAAGCTGAAATATGAAAAGGATGAAGTTCTGAAGATATATGGAGTTAAATCCACTTTGTCAAAAACATTTTGCATATATCCTACTCCCAAAAATCTGTGTCATTAGGCTTCTTTAATGCTTTAAAAATATACATATATATATATATTTTTTATTTTTTTACAGTGCCAGAATATGAGCTATGTAGGTCATGCCCCTGTATGATGTAAGTGTGGGGAGGTGTCTTCGAGATATATTTGAGGACCTACGGTTTTGGAGTCTACAAGTTTTCCACAAAGCCTGACGAACATATTGCCCTCTCTCTGTTTATATTTTTTACAAGAATGGCAGACAGCTTACTGACTAACAAGCTCTGCAGTGCCTCTGCCAGGGGAGACCTAGCTGGTGTAAAACTTTTGCTACAAGGTGGAGCAAATGTGAATGGATTTAATGAATTCAACAGAACTGCACTCCAGGTTTGTGTGGACCTCCTTCAGATTGGTTTGTGTCGAAGTGAATGTAGCAAAACGTTTGTTTTCATAAAGTTTGTTCATGGTAATTTAAGTGTAGACTTCAGTGTGACAAGCAGCATGTTTGACTTCCTCATCTTATTGTGTTGTTGTACAGGATAAAAGGTCTAATCATATTTTATCTTTAAATATCCAGTAGGCTTTGTCCTTTGTTATGTAAAAGTAAATAGTCTAATGAGATATAAAGATATAGGCCGATATAGAATGAAGTTATTTGTGGACAGGTTGCAAAAATGAGATTAGACTGATCTAAATACCCTAAATCAAAATAGTTAGTTTAATAAAACTGTTTTGAAATCTATACAGTTTGACTGTAATTAATTATTTCATGACATATTTAAATATATTGCTTCATATGAATACATTTGTGTTTTTTAATGAAGATGTTCTTTTACCACCAGTCTCACAATTTAATGTAGCTCCAACATAGATTTTTACACTTTATCGTGAGAGTTATTCAGCTATAATAAAGATAAAATAAGACCCTTTTATTATTACTGTAATGAAATAAATGCTTGCTGCAAAACAAATTAAATTTGAGAGTGGAGTGGGAGAGAGGAGCAACAAAATGGTGGAGATGAGGAAATGGTGGCAGAGACCCTGTAATAGTTGCACAATAGCCTGCTCCTAAAAGGATTTTTTTACATGCTGCACTATTATCTTATACATGCGCAAGTCAATAAAACTAATGCTAATATTACCAATACTGCTACCTGTAATAATGATAATAATAATGATAATAGGCTTTCTTAAGTGCATCACTGCAGTGGAGTAATTTTAGTACCCTAATATTAATCAATCAGATTTATAAAGCACATTTCATATGCAGCTCTGATGTATTTTAAATGTTTTTTTAAAAAAACTACATTATCAATTGGTGCCCTTTTTATAGGTGGAATTGCTAATAGGCCATTATTTCTTTAGCACTAGTCCATAATGCTAATAGTCTAGTCGCCTATATGCATAACAGCCTACAAATATGACTTAAGCCGTACGCCGTAGACTACCAGTCTATAGGTTTATTGCAAATTGATACACTAAAATATTTACTCCTACTCTGTGTACCTACTCTTCTCCATCTTTCTTTGTGCAGGTGGTGATGTTGGGGAGCACCGCCGTGGCTAAAGCTCTTCTTGAGGTGGGGGCAAACCCCAATATACGCGACCCGGCCTGCAGTCTCACCGTGATGCACGACGCCGCGCGCGAAGGATTCGTGGACACTGTGCGCGTGCTGATGGACCACGGGGCAAACATAAACCTCGTGGATAAGAATGGTAACCTGCCATTGCACCTGGCCGCCAGGGAGGGCCAGCTGCAGGTGGTCCGACTGCTAATTGGATACACGGCGAACCCCCAAGCGGTCAACGGCCAGGGATATACTGCCGCGCAGCTCGCGCACCGCCACAGCAGGATTGAAACTGCCACATACATTCACCAGTATTTGAGCTCAAGTGAGTAGCAATATTATGTAGGCCTATTGTAAGATACTATGGTAGCCTATCTTTTCCTCTAAAAATGCTAAGTTGCTGCAGCATAGGCCTTAGTGACGTACTATTCGATATGAAGTTCGGCCCTGTGTGCTATATGCTGTTTCGCCAAAATATTTTTAATAAATAAAGAGTGTGAATGTTACTCCAATTCAACAAAAACAAAATGTAAGAGGAAAAAACAAAACAACTGGTGTGTAGAACAGAGTTTATACGACAGAGCTCAAAGAGCTGCTGATAGGCCCATTAGCCTCGGTATTGACTTTTATGAAGAAAATGAGTAACCATAATTTATTCGTTGGTATTTGTAAAACCAAAACCATTTGTAAAAATCCTTTTAAATTTTTCTTACTTGATATTCATTGTCACTAATAGACTACTGCATCTCTATGAGCGAGCATGCTGTTGTAGTATTAGCAGTAATGGCTAAATGTGAGTTTAAAATAGCAGTCTAATGAAGAAAACACCCCAGCGAGCGTCGTCTATTTTAGAAAATTAGCTTATAAATTGAAAGCATCATTAACCCTATTACTTTTTTAGCAGATATGGTAGACCTGGTATTAAACGCCTTGTCGTAATTTAACTGTTTTCCTTAGCCAATATCATTTACAGGCATACATCTCCAGCAAACCTGAATTAAATAAACACGAATATGTTTTGTTTTGTTTTAAACTACACTTAACAGCTTATTAACCTTGAACCCCTCTGCCCTGTGGTCTCATTAGCCAACACTGTGTGGTTTGAAAGCCCCATTCATGTTAACCGTGGTGTCGCGATGAAAAGGCATCTTTACATGAATTGAATCATTTGGCCACGTCCCTTTGAAAGTGTGGTCATAACCATTCTTTCATGTTCCCATTTTTGTTTAATAAAGGTTTAGCGCTCTGATTATGATAGTTTCGATGAACAGTCACAACAGGACCTCTCAAGGCTTTGCCCAGAAGCTGCTGTAACGTTTTCACGCAGGGAGACAGAAGAGGGAGCTGAGATACTTTCGCTTGTGATAAACTTTAAATATGCTTCCGGTTAAGACTGGTTAAAGACAACGTTGGGGTGTCCACATGGTTATGAATAGGGTTCCTGCGAAATTGCCATGAATTAATATTTGTCAAATCAATTGAACTTCATCCTACAAGTGACAAAAACAAGTGTGTGGCTGTGTGTGACTCTAATACAGAGGAAACGCTTATAGTGATCACGTCTGGGTTAAATTGATCACTATAAGCGGATTATTTTAAAACAGTCATTACAATACACACACACACACACACACACACACACACGGACTTCTTTATTTTTTACAAGCGAATTATTTACAACATATGTTTTGAAATGATTCTATCCCAAGCTTTATGATCCATAAGTGGTTGATTACTGAAGCCGTTATTGTTATTTTTCAGCTTTAATTCACAATGTATCCATAGTGTATGTACAATACGTCTGGGCTACAACATAGGGCTGGGCTATAGGACTGTTTGTCATCATTAATATTACACTGTTTTAAAGCTTTATTCATTTGAGAACATATTTATTTAGCTTTAGGCGTCAAAGGAAAGACCAAGTGTGAACATGTACAACAAAAAAACAAAACAAAACAAAAAAGGAAGCAGAAAAACAAGTTCATCAGTGTGCTCCTACTGACGACTTAACATTTTATACACCCATTTAGTTACAACTTGATTACTTTCTATCTAAATTAGTGCTTTAACTTTTTAGTAAATCTCAATGACAAAAATATGTTTAATTACTATTAAATAGTGATATTTAATAAAGTAAGTAAGTATGTTCATTTAACGGTCTGATTAGCTAAAACGTCTTTTAAAGAAATTTCATCCATTAATGTCAAGTTAGTCTATATCACAGCCATAGGTCTGCATGATTCCTATTAATGCATGTAATATAAATATGCGCACACGGCCGATCTTCAGCTGAATGACCTTATTGTCACAATTTTACAAACTATTTCCTCCTTAATTTGTTTCGATTTCAAAAAAAGAGGAACTATTTAGAATAAAAAATATTTACTTTAATGTGGTGTCTTTAATATACCACCTTCTCTCTTACACTTTCTCTCAGGCATTTGAGCGTGTGTGCCTGCCTGTGTCACACTAGCGTCTGAGGAGCCGTATTGTCAATGCCCTTCTGAAAAAAAAAAGTTTGACTGCAGCATATTAATAATACACACCGATAGTATACACTGCACATTCATAGAAGGAAGTTAGTCAAATCCCTTGAAGCGGTGTGTGGGCGATATACTGTGGAGCGAGGCCGCGGTTTCATTTTCAGTTTTCTAATCCGTCTCTACAGTCCTCTACACCTTTTTTGTGACTAAATTCGATCACCCTGTCCGCGTGCATGTGAAAAATAAACGGTTGAGTAACGACAAGGTACAATTTCACAGTTTAATTTCCCTCCTACGGATTATGACCCTCACCTCTCATTTTCACATGTGTTAAAAACACTTGAGAGCTTTGCCCAGGTGACACCGAGAGACCTGAGGCTCACTAAATGTTTCTTTACGGTCCAAAGGCCACATTTAAAAAATAACGAAAAGGTCTTTGTGTGATTTCTCGAGCGCACAGGCCTAAAAGCCAGGCTGGGAAAGAGGTGGTCAGGTTTTTTTCTTTTTGATTAACTAGAAAAAACTAGCAGGAGGAGTCAACCCATATATGGGCTTCAGTCCGGAAGTCCAACCAATCAGAAAGCTTGGATTGGTTGGACAGTGTGAAGAGGAGGCTGAATCATAATCAGACATGAGCTATTGAGTGAGTTTGTGTGTGAAGCTAGTCAAACCTGTGAAAGCAGTTACAAAGAATTTACTATTCTGTAATTCCAGGTTGACTTTAATGTGGCTTTATTTTTTCATATATATATATATATATATATATATATATATATATATATATATATGTATATATATGTATATATATGGAAATAGTAAGCTTATATATAGGAAATAATCAGCTTTCACTAATATATATATATAATAGTTAAAGCTGATTATTTCCTTTGTAAAATCACATTTTGTTCATGTCTCATGATAAACAAATTGATCAGGCTTATTTTTTTCTTTTACTTTTATGGATCTGTGTGCAATAATTAAATATATACATTATCACAATCTTTATTTTTCATATTGTATCTCTATTGCACTTATTTATTTCCATTATTGTCACTTAGCGTTTAAATAAATTTGTGACACAAACTCATAAATTTTTTCTCTCTCACAGACTAGAGGAGGGGAAGGAGGATGAAGAAGAGGACTTTCATTGTGATGGACTCTTGATTGTCTGAAACCTTCTTATGCTTATGCTATTCTGACCTTTTAACTTGCTGATACTTTGACATTTTGACATTTTATTTTATTTTATATTTCCTAGAATGCCCCGCTTGTTATAATACTGAATTGGCCTAATAATGAAACAGTGTGTGCACTGTTTGGATATTTACACACTTACCAACATTTACATGCTTTGGAAAGGAAAGGGGAGACCAAGCACATATTTTTTGTTTAAAAACTGGTAATTTGGGATAGAAAAAATAAAGTATACAATACACTAATTGATTAATATATGGTTAATATACACTCTCTGGCCCCTTAATTTGGTAGAGTTATACATTCTAGTGCAATCCAGTAAAAGCTATATATATTCAATCTTTACAAAGCAATAGCAAGTTTTTGTTAAAACTTTCTGTGTTAATTCACCTGTTTATAGTTGAAATTGTAGTGATGCACTGGACTGCATTATATTCAAATGTGTTGTTTTTAAATGTGGTGGGCAAACCATTAGAAGCAACTCTCAATCTAAAGCAGTCCAGTTCAACACCACTGCATACTAGAACCTAGTAGAAGAAGAATAGGCTAAACATCGTGGAATTACCACTGTCAATTATAAACTGAACATTATTATCTTTGTAAAAGTAGACTGTATGGCTGAGCTGTTGTATCGCATTGCCTCAGTTTTTTTTTTTTTTCAAAAATCGATATTTGTTGTAGGTGCAGAGAAATGTAGAAAGTGTTACTACTGCTGCTATGTTTCATTAACACTCAAAGCCAGTAACACATGGGAGTGCTGCACACTTCAATTACTACATCCACCTGTACAATGTGACATAAAATACAACAGCATTAAGTGTGAAGTTTATAATCGACACTACGTGAAAGAAATATTAATTCAACTCATACTGCAGGATGCTGCATTTGAGAGGTGTCCCTAATAATATGAGAGATCGTATGAGACAAAATGTTAAATAAATAAATTCCCCTCTCTTTCTGCTCTCTTTCTCTTCTCACTTCTTTCTCTGCTGCTTGATTAACATGACTGTGAAAACCAATATATTGCTGTCTTATGTAGAAAATCATACAATAAAAGACAGCAATTAATCCCAGCTTGTGTGTGTGTGTGTGTGTGTGTGTGTGTGTGTGTGTGTGTGTGTGTGCGTGTGTGTGTGTGTGTCACTTATTTGAACAATATTTGGATGAGAAAAATTACAGTGGCTTTTCCAAAATATCAATAGTCATAAACTATTTAATTTGTATTCTGGGCTATGCCAACATTGTTTTGGAACAATTTTTGCCTCAGTTCATATTAAACCAGATATTTATGTGTTTGTGTTCAGACATGCAGGGGTATCTTCTTATTTAGATTTGTAAAATCTAGTGCTAATAGACCTGGTCCATTTATGAATTCTTGGACACAGGTGAAGATGAGCAGATGGAACATGGAGATGAATAACATCACCACCATAATGACATTTAAAGAGGATTCTATTTTTTTAACAATAAAAATAACTTTAGAAGTATTTATATGATAATAAATAATCAAAAGGTTTATTTGGTGCATAAGTGAGGCAGGTATTTTTGTGTCTGTTTTTTGTAAATATCATAGTCACATCTGAGATTAAACCAAGGCTGATAGTAATTTATGTTTAACTAGTGAAATAATGAAGTGAAACCACAAATTAGGCCAAGTTGTCATTTTACAAATCTGACAACATATTAATACCATATTCTGGATACCAAGGTCTAGGATGTCTTACTCCATAACTGATGTTGGCACAAACAAATGGAGACCCTCTAAATGTTAGTCATGGATGTTATGGCTGTGGTACATGGTATAAATTCACAACAAATAACAGGAAATTCTTCCCTTTCTACTGTCTACAAAGGAAATAAATCACACCCACTGACAATTATGTTCTGTTGCAATGTCTATTTATTATTTGCCTGTAGTACATAGTATATGCATATTTATGCTTACAAAAGCACCCATACACAAGCATACAACACACATACCCCATTCACATATGAGCAAATCTTGCTGTTCAATCCGGTATTTAAAGCAAAAAAAAAAAGAAATCCAACCTAAAAGAGCACCGACATACCATTCCTTTGAGTCTGGATATTTAAATAAATAACTCTATCCTGTGGTTTCAAAGTCATACTATCATGGCCCGTGCTTAAGCAACATTCTGTGCAGCTGTTTCATTGTTCACAAACTGCTGACCAGCAGTCATCCAAGAAGTATTAACACAAATTACAGGAAATCTATTTGGGTAAAACATCTCATAAGTTAGCCACCTACATTGTGTCAATGAAGCAGCTCCACAGTGTCCCACTAATAAATGTACATGTAGCTTTGGGAGAGAGCTAGTCTTCACTGGGATCAGGATATGTATGCATATTCTATTTTTTGTGAGACTGATTCTTTTATTTTTTTGAGGAACAATGGCTGATACAAACACCTATACACAATGACAAGATTTAACTTTGTTTATTCACACATTCCCATTATGCATTGCATGTCCCACGCAGCCTTGATTAGATCCAGACTGAGATCGAAACTGTGCCTTCTCTGGGGGAAGGCATTTGTATCCAAAAATGTCATCCACTGTACCGCAGGACTGTTACAAACTGCAGACGAAAGCGGTGGAAACCAGCTATGCAATCCCACAGGAATCCTTAGGAAGAGAGTCAGGTGATGTGACAGAACCCCAATCCAAACACCACGATACACTGACAATTTTTAAAATTTTGTGACAATGTAGGAGGACAATTTTTCTTGACACACTTTGTGTATTTTTCACGACATAACATGTACAATGACTGCCAGCTCAGGAGCAGCATTTTCAGTTGAAACTGTCTGTATATAACCCTCCCCCTCCTGTTTTCTTTTAGTTGACTAGACTCCACATTTTAGCAGCTGATACTCACAGGTAACCTAAGGCCTTTAGGCTCCACCTTACTGATGGAGGACAATATACAAGAAAGAGTTAAGTAGATTAAAGTACTGTGCAAAAACTAAGGTGCTGACTGCCAGCTCACACAAAGGTCATAAAGCCTTGCACAAACACTCACACAGAGATAAACACACACACATACACACATCACTAAAAGGCATGTTTTCAAATTGTATTGGATCTGTATCATGTCCGCTGAGCAGGGGGAGTTTAAATGATTTAACATTTCCTGCATAATTCAAAATCCCGCCGACTCACCTGCATGCCAAAGGTAGCAGGGAGAAGGAAAAAAAAAAACTGAACATTTGCATGTCTTTGTGCTTTTACCAACTGGGTGACTTAGGCGATAGACATTTTAAAATGTGGCAAGGAGATCATTTAGATAGAGGCCTCATCTTGAGAGACGAAGAAAATAATGAAGAAAATAAAAAAGTAAAGAGATATATCCTTTCTAAACTGGGAACTTATAGTCAGTTTATTTTATAACTGCTGATTCTGACCACATCAGGTAAATAAAAATCCTCAGTCATATTCACTGACACACAACCCATTACCAGATTCATTCTGCATTATCGCTGTCCTGATGGTGACACCCGGCATCTTTAACCGTTTCCCCTGTTAATGTTTGCTTTAGATCTGGTCGGTCCAGTTTTATGGACCGTTTTTTTTAAGGGAAGAAAATGAAGCGATAATTCATATATATGCAAATATATTAAATGAGCCCAACCAAGTGTATGTTTTTCATTTTGTTATTGTAATTTGTAATTTTGTCCTTAAAATTACATGTATTGGACAGTAACAGGGGAAGCAACCATAGGATTAATTCAGTAGTTTGGTTAATGTCTCCAGTAATGAATTATGCACCCACACCTGGTTTAGAGACGGAGTCTTTCATTAAAAAATTAGAGTTGCTCCAATACCAATACTAATATCGGAAATGCCTCCGATACTGCTTAAAAAACGCTATCAAGTATCAGCGAGTACTCAAGGCTATACACCGATCCGATACCACATAATTTATTAATAAACACTCAGATAGAATGGCAGTTTTGCCAGAAATGAATTCTTCTTTGCTGCTCTAAAAGAGTAGCTTAAACAGGAAGTTGCGCTGTGCAGCCACTAGAAACTACTCTTTTAGCATGGTGAGGAACTGATTTCCAGTAAACAGTGTAACATTAGCCATTAGCAAAATGTAACTTTGCAATTTGGCAATATTTTACACTGTTAAGTCCCACCAGTAAAAAGGCAACATGTACAATATGCAAGGCTTTAATTTTGAGTTGTGGCACTAGTCTCAGGACAACTAGTGTAGGAAATGTTATTTATTTCAAGATTTATTATGATTGAAATTAGATAATAAAAGAAAGATTCTATGGCATTCATAAATCAGTTCATGTTTTACAATGGGTTTAACCTGAGCTATGCCATACAATAATGACATTAATCATATCACACCCATACAGGTAGGCTTAGTAGTAAACAGCTACAACATTTTTTTAATGCAATGGTACCGGATCAGTCCTCGGTTTTGACCAATTTCACCAAATTCAGTTATCGGAATTGGTATTGGGAAGGAAGAAATGGTATCGGAACATCTCTATTACAAACCATAGCAATGGTAATGAAAATGTAGCTAAAACAAATCACATACTTCACTTTAACATAATTACTAAATGCATATGGTCAACTCTTGTCAAGTCTGATTAAGAAGTGCAAATATCTCTGATTTGTATTAATGTTTTGTTAACTAGTCTACTTGTGCTTTGGCCAATAATCTGCAATCTCACTGTGACTGAGAAAGTCATGAGAGGGTCAAAAGCTTGATGGTAACAGTCTACCAGCTATCCATCACATTAGTGACTAAAGCACATACAGTATTTTCCTTTGAAATGTCTGTGTTGTTAGTAAACACTGGTTCAACTGAGCCCTTATGCTGACTGACAAAACAAACACAGAACAGATTTCACAAAGCCACAGGACATTCGATCAATCCACCTACCAGTCTTATTTTTCTCATAAGAGATCTGTACAGACAGAGAACTGGAGACCCAGGTGCTGTAGGCCTGTGGTATGTCTGCAGAATACATCTGATGGTTGCAGTCTTACGCCTGATGTTCATATCTAGCAGTCTTCATTTGTAGCAATTTTTGCAGGAGACATGAATCTGCAACAAACACCTGGCAGATATTCTGTCGGACACTTTTCTTTGTATTGCAGTGATATGATAGTAATCAGGCTTCAGCAGTCCAAGAAATACAATCTGCAGCCTGATGATGGCAGTCAGATGTCCTTCCTTCTGCACTCTGATGATTCATTTCAATGCTTGGAAGGAAGTGAGAGACTGGGTATGCTTTCATGTGTAGTCACATTCACAAAAGCAGTTTCTTAACCATACCAGTTAACCGTCATCCATTCCCCGTGACTTCCCTTTACTCTTGTATTATCACACTCCCCCCTTGTCAGCTCTCGTCTTTTGTTCTTTTCCTCCATCAAGCTACTTCCTGCTCGTCCTTAACACAAGCACTCTGTCCTTTCCCAGATGCAATCCTGTCCAGCAGGCCAACTGAGGAACTTGTGTATGTGCACAAACACACACGCACGCACGCACACATGCACGCACACAAACACAAACACACACAAACATGAGAGGTCACCATAATTCTACATGATCACTGCTTTCATATCCC
Organism: Seriola lalandi dorsalis; assembly: GCF_002814215.2. NCBI lineage: Eukaryota > Metazoa > Chordata > Actinopteri > Carangiformes > Carangidae > Seriola > Seriola lalandi. The sequence goes on along the minus strand of NW_019524388.1, from coordinate 463,122 downwards.
CACTTTACTAATCCAGGATACAGTGTGCATACTGTATGTGTGTGTGCCCAGTCTGGGCCACAGGTGTCTGTGGGGATATGTGTGTGTGTGTGTGTGTGGGTGCGTGTGTGTGTGTGCGTGCGTGCGTGCGTGCGTGCGTGCGTGCGTGTGCTTGTGTGCATGTGTGTGTCTGTTTGTGTCAGTTGGTCTCGTAGGAGGAAAGCAGCGCGGCATCCACAGGTTCCATGCAGGAGGGGCAGGTGAAGGATCTCATCAGCCAGTCATCTATACAGTCCATGTGGTAAATGTGCATGCAGGGCAGGAACCGGATGGGGTCTCCATAAACAAAGTCCATCATACAGATGACGCACCTGCACAGGAGAACACAAAGCCACGATACTCATTATTTCCCATTATACTATAATTTGATAAGGATTGGATAACTATATATATATTGCATATCTTAATTGATTTACAGTGCATTATTTCATTTCAATTATAATGAAGGACAATGAGCGCTTCTGCAAAATACAAAAAGGGCACATCAGTCAGATTAACCTCTTCATAGGCATTCAGTGATAGGAAAAAATATAATTCTCATGGCTTTAAGCTTTACCATTTGCAACCTTTGACCTGCTATAAACACATATTATAGTATGTATTATTTAAGCAATATCACACGAGAGGGAGTGATGTTGTACTGAATATCAGTGGCTATGATTCGGTCATAGGTACAAGGATGCAGGCGGCGTTCCGAAGACAATCACAAGCGTGCTGATAACTGGACTGGTACTGAACTGTTGCTAAGCAACACAAACATTTTCCTGACCTGCACAGTGAACACTAGCTTGCTACTTTGTTTACAAGTTACCTGAGGTGCGCACTGAAGTATCAAGGCTTCGTCCCTTCATCCTCTTCTGACGACCATACATAATTTAATTCAAATGTTATTTCTGGAAATATATTCATCTTTCCCATGTTTGTTACAATCTAAGACAGATAATGACCGTTAATGTAATGCTAATTAACGGTTAATAGAACACCTGTAACGTGTGATACATGCGATTAAAAGTCCCAGTGCTGTTATACTCTATATCAGCACTCATGGAATGCCTCTCGTCCAATGAAATTACTTGGTTTGAACTAGCTGTTGTATAAAAATATATAATACATGTGTACACATTACTTTCAGAGAATTAATCTAAAATGCCACAATATGTCATTCAAATATCATAAAAATATCTAATATGTAGAACCATCCATCTCTGTGCTCCAGTAATGCATGCACACTACTATTGACTGACGTTAGTTGACTCATGACATAATTTGAATTTAATCTGCATATGAAAACATCATCCTGTGTGACAGTTTAAGTTATTAAACTTTGTAGGTGGTTACATTTTCTCATGACTCAAAAAAGAGCAAACATGATTTGAATGCAATTGTTTTAGAATCTATATTAGGGATTAGTTTTCCTGTTTTCAGAATGTTAATTTAGTTAAATCCAGCTTAAACATACTAAAGGCCTCCAAAAGCCCTTCTTAAATACAGATCACTGCGTTCCCTTGTTGTTCTAAAAAAAAGAAGAAAGAAAAGATAACTGCTCAGTCTGACCACCAAGGGTTTATACTCACTCTCTGATCTTCTTCTCAGAGCCATCCCGCCCTAGGTCATACACGCCCTTCGGGAGGTGCTGGATGAGCCCGATACGCTGGGCGATGCGAACCTGCTCTTCCTCTGTCAGCTGAGTGGCCAGTCGTGCTTGGCTGGGTGTTGGGTGGTAGACAGGCACATGGATCTGCTCCTGCAGAAAGACAGAAAGGAGACCACATTAAAAAAGTGAATCCTAGTTTTGCAAATACCTTAGAGTCCTATAAAATGAAATTTCTGTATCGGGGAAAGTAGATCTCAGAGGGGAGGATTTACAGAGATACACAGTATAATACACAGAAAAAAATCATCAGGCATGATTACTTACCACTTCATGCAATCGCCTCACTGAGAAACTTATTTCCGTTTTGTCCAAACCATCTGCTCTTCTCACACTACAGCTGCAGTACAGTTATGGCCAAGTTTACACTTCTGAATAATAAGTGTTAAGAGTTGGTTGGAGGTTTGGTTTAGAGGAATTTAGCAATACACTGCAATAACACTAATGTTCTGGTTTCATAAGACCTGTTAACCAAATCTCTCTTCAGCCTTAATTCTACTAGTGTGAGAGGTGACTTTAACAAAAGCAGAAGATGTTGTTCTTGTTATCACTTTCGGTGGAAGTCAAGCCGAGTCTAGCAGATGAGCCACAAGCTTATGAAACTTTCTTTTGATTTTGGTACAAACATGTTCTGTTGAATGGGATATAAATGTTTATAGTAATACTGATTGACAGAATAATGTCACCACTTGCCAACACAATATTGGTAGGCATTACTGTGTAAATCCCTCAGACTGAAGGGTGGATTTCACTACACAATAAAGCATTCAGTTGACTGTAAGAGTTACACAATCCAACACATATTATTTATTTGAATAAATAATCATCCCCCTCAAAAAGAAAGCCTGTAGCTCTGAAATGCTCATAGTAGCTATCATTGATAATTGATTGATCAATTATTAATTACAAGTTAACAATATTTCTGGCTATGTTGTGGGATTATGATCTGAGGCAGTAGGTGGTAGTGTTTCCCACACCTTCCAACAGCTGATGCAGCAGTGAGGTACGTGGCCTCTTCTACCTGACTGAAAATGCATTGTTGACGACATACAGAATTCGATCACCGCGGCATAGAAGTGTAAAGTTTAAAGTGTGATGGATGATGACTCTCTGGAAAATATTCTCTGAATGCGTCATGTAGGAATTGATATGCCACTATCAACATAACTATGATCTCACTACAATCCAAACATCCTGCTAATCTTTCAGATTTGCTAAAAATCTCCCCAAAACTATTGTTCGTTCTGTGTTTCTATTGTGATTGTTTTGTTTTAAGCTGTGTTTTTGCTATATTTGGCAGCTAATCTATAAGAAATGACATACGGCCATGGCTAGGCTATACATGTCATGATTGTTTGTACTGTGATTATCTTGTGCTGCTATAAAACTCAAATAAAGATATTGTGGAAAAAAATAAAATAAATCTCCCCAAAACAATCAGTTTATATGGCCCAGCCCAAAATTCTACTCTTCAATGGGCGGAAAATTGAGGCTGGCCGGCAGCAAACTTCAAAGCAGCCAAAGCCTCCCTGTCTTTCTAAACTTAGGTCAGCAGAAATCTGAATGTAAAAAATGACAAGTCGAGGTTCTTTCATTATATCTGTCCACAGTGTTTTAAATACTGATGCACAAACCACATAAGTAGAAGTGTAATAGTGTTATAATGTAGCGAAATGATAGTGTAATGAAAGTAACATCATATCAAAGTGAGCAACAGGGTTTCAGTATCAGACTATAATGCGTCAAACAAAAAGTCATAACATTACCAAACCCAAAACCTATACTGTAACCCATAAATCTATATAATACTGTATATTACACTAATCGAGATATTTTGTCATACAGAAACCTGAGTACCTGGGGGGAACCCATGCAGGCACAAGAAGAACATGCAAACTACAATCAAGGAAATAAACTGCAGAGTAAGTAATAGTGTAAATAATTAATCAATTAATAGTGTAAATAATTGTTAGCTGCAGCAATGGACGATCACACTTTTACTTTATAACATTAAAGTTCTAACATGCTTTAGTTACCTGAAAAAACTGTCTGTGTAAAAATAAAGCTTTTCAAGAAATGGCAATAGTATGAGAGATTGATCTACATGGTTTTATCTGTTCTACAGTAGTGCAAGCCAACTTTATATCCTTGAATTAAGAGATTCCTTTTAAATGTTAACATATAGCAAACAGCTGACATGAATACAGGGAAGAACAGGTGCACCTAAACTTTGGTTCTCTGTCTTGTGTACTACCTTGGTCTCTCATGTCTTCCTCCACTCTAAAGACAGCTTTCTATTGACTCAACTCTCTCACTTTGTGGTCTGTGACTGTGCCTCGTCCTCATCCACTTCCTTCATTCTCTTCCTCACTCTATCCTATTACTTTCTCATACATTCACTACATTGGTGGTGTGTGCACTAGTTTCTCTTCTTCATCCCTGAGCCCATGCTTCAGTCCACCAACTTTCTCCTTGTCTTCCTAATGTGTGCCAAACCTTCACGTCAGGAAACTGAAAGGATCCAACAGCCAGGTCATGGATTACACTAAGGCCACTCTAATGCCATTAGGTGAGCTCTCTCATTAACCACCTGTATATCCACACTCCACAGGGTGACCTTTTGACACAAAGCACCACACACCTGAATGAAGCTGGAGATCAGACTGGTGTTAGCAGGAAAGAAACCTAACTGAACCTTCTAATAAGGATTTATCGGACAATGTTCTGTTTACTAGCTGCCCTCTCTGATCTGCCTGCACAAAATGGCATTAACTACTGAACTAAACCTTGGTGTGAGGCGGAGGGGTAGGCATGAAACTCAAATTACTCTCCATTTCCTTCTTTCATTTAGGCTGAATGGTTTTCATGGGAAAAATTCAGAATAACAAATGACCAAGTTAACTACAATCAGCCTCCCGGCACACAGCACTTTAAGCCATGAGTCAGCATAACTTTAGTAGTTGAGGCAGTCTGCTGCTCCCCTGACAGCCACTCCTTTTACCATGTCAAAAAGAGATGGCAGCCAGGCAGCAGGAATAAAAGCTACAGACAGGGCCTCAGAGGGGGGCAGCAGCTGTACTCTGTGTGTGTGTGTGTGTGTGTGTGTGTGTGTGTTAGGATGGTCAAGTGTGCAGTGGTCAGCAGTGTTATTGTTGTCATATGCCTCTCCCTTCTTTCATAGATGGCGTGTCAGCTGGGCTGTGACAACTGTTCACTATGTGACCTCAGACTGACCAGAAGGACAACAGTTAGAGAGATGGACAGTGAGACAGAGAGAGAAGGAGAGGTTGAAAGGGTGGCGAAGGGGGGATGGAGGGTGCAGGGCGGTGGCTAACTGAGCCAAAGTACAGACCTTGGTTTCCTCTGCCAAACATGAAGGCACACGGCAGCAGAAACTGTCAGCCTGCCAGGCCAGGGCTACTAATGGTGAACAGGAAGGGAGGTGAAGCTTATAGGCAGCAATGAGGACAGACACACACACAGAGTAAGTGAAAGAAAGACTAATAGAGTGGGGAGGCATTTACCCCCTGTCTTCCATCATCCATCACTAATTGAAAGAAGAAAGAAGAGTGGGAAAATGCAAGATAGAGGCACTCTCTGCCCACAAGTTCAATAACATCCTAGATTCTCCCCAGAGCCAGATGTGTGTTATTTATGCTTATGTGTGTGGCCATGTGAGGAGGGGAAGGAGGGGAAAATGGGTTGGATCCACACGAGACCCTTTCACTTGTAACATTAACAGTTCAATTATCCAGGCAAGGCAATGTTTTTTGGCATTTGCACACAGAGCTCCTATAAATAGATATTCAGCACTATTCCTGCATTAAATGACCACTCCAGACAGATGTGGCAAGATTTTCTACTCACTGGAGAACAGCAACAAGCTGCAAAATGACAACAGAAAAGGGGTTGTGAATACTCAGACAAACTACCTAATGTACAGATTTTGAATCTATGGTGACTTGAAAGTTTGTATTTTAATAATTCTCTTATTTATCATTATTCAAGTTCCCTAATGCAGTGTAGAAAAATATCATACCCTCCACAGAACCTTCTCGCACCACTCCCACAGTTAAACCCATGTCACACTGACCACGATTCAAGCCCTGTTCAGACCTGGTATTAACAACCATATCAGCTGATCTGATCACAAGTGAGCAGCTTTAAGTACAGGTGTGAACGCACCCAAGACACATTTAAGACATATTTGAGATTTGATCACTAAGAACACATTCAGAGGTGGTCTGGGCCTCATTCTTTTAGCACTTTGAACACAAATGCGACCTGGGCCACTTAGACAGACCCACAGTTTCATCATGAACCGGAAATACTATTTCAAATGGCTAAGATCTTTTTTTTCTCTCTCCCTCTTTCTCTCTCTCACACACACACACACACACACATTAACATGGACATGTCTGTCGGATTACCTAAAAACGATGTTGAAGTTGGAGCTAATAAACGTTGAACAGCTACTTTAACTGAAATTACTGCAATGCAGAAAAGACGCAGTTTCATTTCTAGGGAGGTAAACGTCAGGCTAGTGCATGAGGTACATGGTTACACTATACCTACTCCATACCTACGCCACTGATTCAAAGCAGAAGTATAAACCAGACTTAATGTGTAGGCTATGTGGGAAAGGAGCTGCAGATAGGCAGCATGATGACTGTGCATAATTCCTCTTTTGAACACATGCTGTAAGATTACCACAGTGACAAGAAAGAAAAAACATTTCTCATGTCTTGTCAAACCTCAACCATACCCAGTGAAGGAAATATCTACTTGCCCAATGTGGCCATATACTGTGTGCAACCTAAACAGTGCAAATATCCACTTAAGGGGAAACAACACCAGACGCATGAAGCAAATGCAGGCTCTGAAATCTTAGCTGTCTGTCTAGGGACTGAAGAATAACAAACTCTTTGAACAAGACCTGCAGACACCTGCACATAATAAGGCAAGCATGCACGCAGGCAACGAAGAAAACAATGGGAGGAGGAGAAGGATGCACATTCGCATCACAGGATGTGTTTGCTGATGTGATAACAGGACAGACTGACGACATGATGATAACGGTATGTGTATATGCTTTACAACATCAGCCTGGTAAAGCAGGGTCAATTTGGGTCATTGTGTATGTAATTTTATTAATTCTAGTATTTACAAATAACACATGATGAAGCTCACACAAAGCCTTCCCTCCAGCCATATAAAAACGGATGGATGCTGAACAGGTGCAAATTTGGTGGAAACAAAATTGATAAAATACAAAAAAGTAATAATATATTTTCATTGATTTCCACTTTTACCAGCAGCCATAAGCTAATCATGCTCCAGCAGCATCAGCCAATAAAAACTTTTATCTGGCAAGTTATGACAGTCTGTACCACATTATAGACCCTTAACAGCCTTACACTTAGTTATGTCACTGTAACATAATGACAAAACCATCAGTCGCGCAGCAGTCGTGAAGAAGACAAAAGATTGAAGTTGTGGTTATTTGAGTCCTGGCACTTGTGGTCGGCACTCAGGAACAGCAACCTCTGTGAGGCTGTATGTCAGCCAAAGCCCACAAACTATGTCACTGACCTGCAGTACAATGGTTTGTTTGTCAGCACCACTGCCAACCCCTCCCACAATGTCTCTGTTCCCATATTAGGACAAGACTGTAAGTAATCTGTCTCAAAGGGCTTTTTGATGCAGTATATCACACCCTTACACTATCACATCTGATTTAAGGGACTCGTCATACCTGTGGTGACGTCAGAATCACTTTGGTTGAACTTGGTTGGACACCAGATACATGAACTCTAAACACATTGCTGTTATCTGCATACCAAGGGGTTTACACTCTTTTACTGCTTTCCCTGCAACTGCATGAGTGACCATTTGGTTATAATGTTTTACCTTTAAAACATTATAAAGATATCTTACTGGCATTCTACATTCTTTTCATGGATGTTGTTACGAAGAAACATTTCTTGTTTCAGTCAACACTTGCAGTTGCACTGAAAACAACCCACAGCCAACTAAAAGCGTAGCCACAACCATGCAGAAAATAATTGTTTAGTTTGACATCTCTTCTTCTCACTTCCTTCCATCTTTTATGCTTTTCCTCATCTCCACTCCAGGTTTGACAGCTAATTAGAAACCACCTCCAACGTAAACGTACTTTCCCCATTTCCTCTGACCAAGCTGGCTGAGCTCAAATCAAACTGCTGACTCCAAGCCCTCTCATCTTGACAGCAATGCAGTTGGTTGACAGACTCTGTGCTCCTCGACTGATAGTCCATCCGCTGGTTTGTACCGCCCCGGTCTGCTAAATGCTCTGAAAGGAGAGCTGGCTTTGTCTTTGACCAGAGCGGCGGGTGCTTCTTTGACGCTTTTTAGATAATATTTTACCCTCAAGGACTCATGTTCACACAAAAGTGACAGAAACAGTGAAAAGGACTGAAAAAGACAAAGTTCTGCTACATGCAAAAACACAAAAACTCTCTTTGAATCTTTTAAAGTGAGCAATGTGTTCCAGCCAATAAGGTTTGGCCATAAAGGTGACAGCAGCATAAAGGCCTTTGTGCCAAACTGAATGTAATCAATAAAAACTGCTGTCACTGTTCCAATCTCTGAGGCTTAAGAGGGAGACAGGGGCATTACAAGCCATACCAGGGGCCAATTGTACACGCACGCTCACATGCACACGTACGCACACACAAAAACTCTCTCTCCATCTCAAGTGCAAACACACAGGGTTTCCTTATCTCCTTCTCTCAGTAGCCTAGCCCCACAGCCATGAGTCAGCAGTAGAGGCTAACAATTTTTCCATGAATCTGAAATCCTGCTTGTGAGATTCTCGCAGGATGGGAGTCAATTTCACTGTTCATCACTTGACTTGAAAAAAATTCATCCGGAGGAGGCAGTGGCCAAAATCAGTGGTCTGTCCACTGACCATGCTGTATATCGTTATTACCACTAAGGGCGCTGAAGATAGGGGTTCGGACCAGTTAGTGTGTGGTCTTTGTGGTTTTAATCCACCTTTTCCCTTCTCTCGATGTGTTGGCAACGCTGTTAGCCAAACAAATATCAGTGATCATAATGCTTTGTGTATTACTATAGTCTATAATCGATTAACCTCTGCAGATATTCTTATTGTTGCACTGCACATTGCCATTTTATTTAACTTGTGGTCTGGACTGGTTGTTCAGTGGTCTGTGGGAGAGGAATTGTAATAGCAATAGGTCAGTTTTTATATATAAAAATCTAATATGAATTAACACGATTTTCTTCATTTGGAACATGCTGGTCTTTCTATAGTCTTTTTTATTCTTTTTTATCCTCTCCTGTCTGCTCTAACCGGTGCATGATGTGTGTGGATTGAGGACAGGGTTGTGCAGATGGACGATGAGCTCGGCGATCGCCGATCATCAGAGAGAACGCCTGTAGCTCATGCCTTGGTAAATGTCAAGGTGATATTTGGTTTATTTTCCCACGAATGTATTGAGTTACTGTTGTTATTATTATTGTTGCTGTTGTAATTATTATTTGTAGTATTCATTTATATTAAACTAAATCTGCCCTGCCATAGTTTCACACTGATAACCGCATATAGCCGATGCTTGCAACACAGACACGCACACAAACACTCCTAACCAGATGCCTGTCACTGAAGAGCTGCTTGTTGGGTGTAGGTGCTGTGGTTAAACACAGTTGAGATTGATTGATCGATAGACAGACAGACAGAGAGAAAGAACACTTAGTTCGGTTTCTTAGCCTGCTGCTTTTTATGGTTGTAAAAAGAAGTTTGGGACAGTCAGTGAGAGGGAGCGAGACAGAGCTGAAAGCCATAAACAGCTGTTTCTCTGCACCTCCTCCTGCTGATTTGAGTGATTGTTGTGAATGCTCTGATTATTAAATGCAAATAGTAAATGCTAAATTTGTGAAGATTTTATTTCAACATAGCCACAAAAAGTGTAAAATTTGTCAGCCTACTGTCATCACTCTGAGTATCCGAGGAAGTGCGAGAGTGGTGAGCAAAGCTTGCCGCAAGGAGCGAACAAGAGAATACGGGGCCGATGGGACAGGAGTCATTCTTACGGGATTGTGACAAGACAGGATTTTTTTTTTTATTTTGTGATGGGATAGGAATGTTATTGTGAGAGTGGGATGGGACAGGAGGGAAAATCAGCTCCTGTGTCACCGTCTAGTCAGCACTTGTCTCACCAGCTGGTTTCCAAATCACCACATTCGACACACGATATGCTCTAAGCAACACATAACACAGGTCTGCACACAAACACATGGGCACAGGCGCACCCACTGAGGTCTTCACAATAGGACCAAAGAACTTAACTATGCTTCCCTATGCTTTGTAGATTCCTCAGTCGATAAAAAAAAAAAAAAAACTTGCACAATTTGAAATCTCTTTGACAAAACATTAAATAGTCCAATAACCTGTGGTTGACTCATTGGACTGATCTCATCTACTTAGCTTTCAATCCATCAACCCCTAAACCAATCCATCACGTAGGCCTATGTCTATATGGACACCAATAATCTGATACTAAGCAAATATATGCTATTGTTTGATTTTCTGATTATCACCTCAGTTATTATAAGTTATTTCAATAGTACACATTACAGAATTAGTATTCTAGTTATATCATGTTATATCACAGGGAACTTTAAATACTGTATAAATTTAGTTCCAGACGGTGGCTATCAAATCAGGAAATATCAAATATCTGAGAGCTTTACAATCACTTAATTTTTGGCTAGGTGCTACATGTCATATTATGTATTTCACAAACATGTTTTTGCATTAAATCTTTTTAAATCTGTTTTATTGCAAGACGTATCATTATTATGTCTGCCTCTGCAGAATGAGTGGCAGAGAATATAAGGCTAAAGCAATAAAAGCAGTTATAAATCTGAAGTGTTGCCCCATCCCTGCTCTCATGTATGGCTCACATGGATTATACAGGAATATGATTTTGAAGGAATGAGAGTAAAAGAGGCCTTCAACTAAATTATGAAGAGTTTAATCAAAATATTATTTTAGAATAAGCTCAACATTTAAATTGTTGCAGTCTAAACAGTCTGAGCTTCTGTGAATAGTGTCCACATATGGCCCTGCCTTTGTGCAACCTATGACTTAATGCCAGATGCCAATCTGTGCACTGCCTCTTTTCAGCCAGGAAATTATTCAGCACCACCAAGTGCAGCCTTGGGCCAGGCAGTGGATACACCCATCTCCAGATGCTGGAATTCACCGTCCTCTGATTCACCACTGACTGTGGATTCCCAGGAAACAGCAGTCGTTTATAAGCCCCAGGATGAGTGTCTGAAGCACGCAGATTAAATGTTTTATGTGCATTGTACATGTTGTACAACTTAAAACTTGTTTTATATTTTTTGACACACACAACAACGTCAAACTAACTTTAGCATAATATATATATATATATATATATATATATATATTGGCTAAACTACCTTTACTGGACAGCAGTTTTTTCACTTTCATATCTCCATTTTTTTAGGTGTTTAAGGTTGAAGTGAAATCAAAATTGTCATGTTCTCACAAGTAATCTAGGGATCGGGGGGACTCAATGGTAGTATCGTGTGTAAGGCTCCGGTCACAACTTCTCAGTTCTTCCCAATGTACTGTCTCTTACAATTAGTGATGTGATTTGTTGCACAGTTTTCCCGTGGGCATTGGGTACATGTTGCCAGTTTACCTGTTATCTAATTTACAGCTAGGAAAGATTGTGATACAAAGATCTGTCAATTCCAGGCAACTTGGAAAGAAATAGTATGGATCAACTCCCTGAATGAACATGAACCTACAGATGGGTGACCAATTAAAGGAAAAGGAGGAAAGGGTCTACCTTTCTTTGTTTTTTCTTCTTACCATCTCTACTGTTATACACCATAACACCAAAGCAAATTCCTTGTATGTGAAAACCTACTGATTCTGCAAACCAACATAAAGTGTCTTAGTAAGGTGTTGGGCCACCACATGCCACCAGAACAGCTCCAATGCTCCTTAGCATCGATTCTTCCAAAAGATGTTCCCTCATTTGTTGTGCTGATGGTGGTGGAGAGCTATGTCTAACACATTGGTCCAAAATCTCCCATAGGTGTTCAACTGGGTTGAGATCTGGTGACTGTGCAGGTCATAGCATATGATTTTCATCAAACCATTCAATGACCCCTCGTGACCTATGGATGGGGGGTCATCCTGTTTCTCATTTTTCAGGTTTTTCCTTTAATTTGTCATCTGTCTGTCATCTTACTGTTGTGACGTATTGTTATGACTTTATTGTATTTCTACTGTGATGGACTGCTTTTCAGACACAATGAATTGCTGGGAGATTTGTAATGAAAAATCCCCATTCATTCTCATTTTTTACCAGACAGCCAGACAAAAGTAATGTTTCCATCCTGTCCCGACTGTTTTTTTAGGCTGTAAAAACAATACCAGGGTTGGTTCTAAATCACCACCTGTCTTCTGTATTCATTTTCTGTAATTTAACCACAGCCAGAGGTCATATTGTCTTTGTTTTGGATTTAACTGTTGTGATTTCCGGCATCATTTTTTCACCATGCACCTTTGGTATGAAGGACAGACCTGCAATGAGTATACTGGCATTTGGACCCAGGGCCATACTCAATACCTTCTATGAACACAGCAAACTCAATTTCAAGTATAGTGTAGCCTTTAGTCCCTCTTCTAACACACACAGCCCTTTTAACGTGTGTTAAGCCAAACTGCAAGCACACAAAAAATGTGTGATGTGTTCAGATGGTGAAGGTGCCGATTACTGTGGTCACCGGGGAGAAAAGCTCCTGCAGATCTAAAAGAGCCCTTTATCAGCAGGTTTAAACTAGTTAGTTAACCCTCATGTGAAACTCTGTCAGTATGAACAAACCTCACACAGACTTTCTCAAGACAAGTGAAAGCTTAGTCAGAGCTACAAAGAAACTAAGCAATGTTTGTGTTGTTTATCACAATATCTCTCCTCTATGAGACCAGAGCTGGCTGCTTTGACCTAATTACACACTGCTGTATGCCAGACATGACATACAATAGGCCTACTTGTAACAACCTGGACATGGATTCATGTCAAGGACTCCTAGCTCTGTTCAGATATAATCTTTTACTGGTTCCACTGATAACAAATGGCAACTGTTATGAATAACAACTTGAAACTGTCTTGTCTTTGTGATGTTACCTGGAAATTTTTTCATGAACTGACCACACATCAGTCTGTGCCTCTCATGTATTAGCATACAGTGCGTTCAAGTTACAGAGTTAACCATCAGTTTCTCTAAAAGATAATTAATGGGTGACAATTGAAAAAAAAACAGGTGATTGTATTATGCACCATAAAAAAATTTACAAATCAACACACTGTACATTAAATGGAAATATATTACAAGGTCATGATGTTGATGTGATTTCAGCTGTAAAGTCTGACTGAAATATATAAAACAAAACTGAAAAAGACGAAGAACAGCCTCTCTGAGCATGTGCAGTGATGCTGACCCAACACATAACTACTACACTTTCCAAGGATCAAAAATATTTTTAATATTATTAATGTATACACACTTGGGAATGAGAATATGTCACCAAATGCAGCAATATGCATCCGTTATATATTTTCAGGGTTTTTTTAAACTATTGTTGGTTCTGGTCTTTTAAATAACATGTAGATGATGAAGAACTATGCTGACCTCGCCAATAATGGTGATAGAGAGATCTATAAAGGACAAAAAAATACCATCTACCCAACTAATAACTGGTCAATATATGCATGGTGGCCAATGGTAAGAGGCAGCTGGTGATTTCAAATATCCACTGGATATCTAGCTATACTTATAACTATTTCATATAATCTAGCATTTTAAAATCTAGTTATGCAATTATCAAAGTAAAAATATGCTTTTCAAATGACAGACAACATGCAAATTGTCCCTTTTATGTTCATATCTTTGCTGTAACTAGTGTATAATAAAGTTTTGCGCTTGGAAACAGTATATTTAATTCAAAACACAGAAGTATGTAGCTCTCTATAATGAGAGCTCTCATGCTGTACTGACCTGACATCACCTTCAGTTTCCCATTCATTTAAAAGCACTTATCTTAAATCTACAGATAAGGCTTGGCTTAACCTAGTAACAGGCAAACTCTCTGCCAAGGCCTTACATAATGCATACCAGCCACCTCTTAACATAGAAATACACACAGGAGAAGGGTAACACCATACATCGTATTTACAGTTACAACATGACCTGGTCTGTTTGTGGATGATCTAATTCAGGAAATAAGGACACCAGACAAACAAAATTGCTGCCCTGGAGGAGATCAGTGAAGGAAGCAGCTGAGAAAGCTATGAGAGTCACTGTTTTCCAAATCTACAAAACTCCCTCTTTAATGAAGAACTGGGGTCTGTTTCAAGTCCATTCAAATTACAGTTCATGCTGTTAAAGTGAACTTCAGGCCATAATAGACAGTCTGTGTGTCTTAGTTCATCTCGACTGAATAGGAACCAAAATGACATAGTTCAGTGTGTTTCAATGAAGACTATGGCAAGTGATGATATGGTGCTACTGTCATATCAGTGACTTCAGGGAAATGGGAGACACAGTCGGTAACTTCGGATATAACAAAGAGGATTAGTGTCAAAGCCATAACGGGATAGGGTCACTGGGCTGGACTGCTGGCCAAGGGTGATGGATCTGTAAACAGCTGATCTAGCCTCACATGTTAGTTAGTTTAACACCAGTTTCTTGGTTGTTGTCACTGTCAAAAAACTAGACTGGTATACTGGGCCAGACATGCCACACATGAATTAACATCATCCAAACTTCAGGTATTATTTAATTTGGTTCAACCTCTCAGAAAAAACAAAACAACTAGGTGTTCATAAACTGGTCTAAAACTGTTGTTGAAAGTTACCTGATAGGGGGGCGGTGGCTCTTGGTCGGGGTCAGCACCGTCTCCGTAGCTGGCCCGGTCCGACTGAGATTCATGTAGCAAAGAAATATCATCCGAGGTCGGGGATTTCAGACAGTTTCCCATCTCCCTCCTCGTCGGTCAAACTCTTCCTTCTCTCTCTCTCTCTCTTTCGGTGTCGCTTTGCTAACGGCGGGCTTCACGGGCCACTTTCGCAGTTAATGTCAGTGGATGAGAAGGCGTCGAGGAGCCGCTTTTTCCATACACAGCTGATGAATCTCCTCTCCCAGACGACGGGAGGGCTGCCCGTTTCAACAACAACAAAACATCCCTCAGCTAGCAGCTAGCCACACAAAGAGCTAGCCTGCTAACACAAGCTAGCACTCGCAGGGGAGCATCTAGCACTCGTTTAGCTAATTAAAATAAAACCACGACTGAAAAACCTTACAGAGTTTTTCATCCGCAGAGGTAGCGAGGCGAAGAAATGTAATATCCCTCATTTAATTGAAACCGCAAGCCGCAGTGAACCTCCCCGGCTGTCAGGGACTTTCCAGGTTGCAGCTGCCCAACAACGACAAAGGTGGTGATGTAGCAACACGAAGCACCGCCCCTTCACACAACTACACCAATGAGCTTTCATCTTCGTCAAGCAACGTAGAATTTACAGCCAATCAGATTGATCACATTGCCCTTCGCTAAAAACATAAACACAGAGCTAAAATCGATAAATGAGTCTTTGGAATTGCAATTTCAGGGCAGTTTTGCTATTACCAGGACCGGCCTCAAAACAATACATGATCACCCATTTTTTTTTACGGTTTTCTTGCTGGTCAACTGAAGCCCCCTATGTGTATTTTCAATTTAATATGATCTGTATACTATTCTAATAGGCTACCTATTGTCTTCTTATCCCTGGCTGCCACTGTCTTGCATGACAACAAGACGAGATGATGACTTTACTGTATCTAGATCACACGTATGAGAACAACGGGTACAACTATTTGCATGCAAGCATTGCCTATTTTGTTCTGTAAATAATACCACTTTGAACTGCTTCTTCTGTTTGTGATGCACAGTTGACAAAAAAAGACAACACAAAATGGGATGTGTTTTTTTTAGTTGCTTATCATCATTTCATCTTAAATTACAATAGAAACATTCAGTATGTACAGGAATGTCATTCTGCTCTGTGGTAGCCGTGCCCAGTATAATATGCTGATTGTCAACATCACAATGCCACTAAATTTGGTTAGAGTTTCTTTCAGCTACATCAGTAAAACCAAAGGGGAAAAAAAACAAGCTTGATTAATTATTAGAAAATGACGATTTGTTATTTGAATATTACAGAGATCAACTGCTGTTAAAACAGTATTAAGAATACATTTCCTCCACCATTAAAAAATTGAAACTGACTCTTAGTTATCGTCTTGAATCCCAAACCTCACTCTAATCATGAATAAATCAGCAATGCTCTAATTTCAACACTTGAAACACCATCTGAGTTTCTAGGTTGTGGACACTGTTGCTGGGACACAGCCATTCAAATAACCTCACCACCAGCACAATTAGAGGTGACCACTTTCTGTCTTATCATTTCAATCATTACAAGTATTTGTTCATATACAGATAATTATTTGTTACAGAATCGTGGTTATGATATTTTGAATTATTTCTATAGGTGGTTCTAGTCAAGCATGGCTGATACATGAGCAGCAGAGGATGTTCACAAAGCAGGAAGACTGTGGTGGTTGCCATTCACAGCTTCTTCACCCACTAAAGATGCAACAGGCAGACAAGCACGCAGTCCTTCGCTGCTCGCCGTGAATGGCCTGTTTGTTCAAGCTGAAGTACTGTTGGAGCCTGTCCCACACACCAGGAGGAGAAAAGGAGGGAGTCTGCCTTTCTAAAAGACACATTCATCTGTCCTCTTAAAACGGGACAATTTGTGTAAAAGGTGCCATTTACAGTATATAAATGTAACCAACAACTCTCACTGCAAGTCTGATAGGCATTTTTTGACAATGAAGAGTTTGCATGGCTGGCTGATTTACAAAGCATTGTGCAAAGAGCCATTACATGTAACTTTAAATACAGCAGATTTGATCAATTCTTCAGAAGGAGACTGAAAGAAAGTGTTTCATTAGGTTTCAAGGAAAGGAAGAAAACTTAAAGTAAACAATAAAAAGTTCATTCAATCTGAAAAAACACAACAAACCAAAGATTATGTAGAGTTAAAAAAGTGAATCCAACATTCAGAATTTACATCTAATTTGGTCATATTGGTGATCAAACATCTGAACAAAGGGAAACCTGTCAACAAAAATGTATCAAATGACACAGTACAAAACAGTCTCATCGCATGGAATATGTGATGCGTAAAACGGGTGTCGAACTATGTCAACACATAATGATGTTTATCAATAATCAGTAATTCACATTAGATTAAAAGAAGTGGGAGTGCTTTGTAGCGACCAACACCAAATGTTGGAGTTAGTGTCAGTAATTTCTTGTGGGCTGTTTGGTACTCTGACTTCATCAGGTCCAACCCCAGTACCCTGAACCGGGCGCATTTTTATCCTGGGGTAGCAGTGGAGGCCCTCTGTGGTATGTACTATACGAATGTGACCTTGTCTTCTACCCTAGTACACCCCTTATGGGTGGCCATGGTGGTAGACAAATAAGCCTGCTAGAAGCAATGTTTCTTAAGTATAGGCACATTTCTCAACTTTCTCTATTTCGTATTACACAAGAAAATTAATTTCATCATAATATATTTCTGGAAGAGGGTGTAGCAAACCAGCAGCCAGTCGCGGCCACAAAGAGCTGCAGTTGCCCGTAAGGATGGCACACACAAGAACAATAAGCATCCCTCTTCCCCTATCCTTATGCAAAAAACAAAATGCCCGCCTGAATGGGCGGGGCTGGGCGGGGCGGGGCTGAGTGTTGCATTGTGGGATTGCAGAAACAGAAAGCTGTCTCTGCTCTAGTGTGCCCTCCTCTGTCAGTTAAGGGCTGGAGGGAACATGAACACCGTTCTCCCCGGTGCCCTTGGCCTTATGCAGAGCAGCCTGAATGCGGAAGTGTGTCCGTGACTCCATTGAGTAGTTTTTGTAATTTTGCCTGAAACAGAGCGAGAAGAGACATTTACAATCACATCAGAAGAAAATCTCAATCTCAATCAAGTTCTAATTTCAAACATGGGCATTGTAATAAACCCATATACCAAAAAAATGGTTTCAACAGACATCGCTCTCTGTAATATTTGATGAAAACCACAAACACAAATGGGTGTGGCATATTTAAGTTAAAAAAACAGCCATGATTTGTAGTTGTAGACTATGTGAAAAAATATAAAGCAAGGTGAAAATCTTCGATTTAAAAACCTTCTCCATGAGTAAAGATGACTTGAATATGGTGTTTAAACAGACTTACTTTGCTGCTTCTAGGAGTTTGATAGCTTCATCTTTTCTGCCTTGCTCCAGACACAGCAGACCATGCTCCAGCAGTGCATTAGGAACCAGGTAGTGGTCATACTTGATTTGAGTCTCACTGCAGATAATGTATGTGTGGAGGTAAAGTGTTTTTTAAAACAGAACTGCCTTTATTCATCAGAGGATGCACAGCATATATGGGCTAAGTGTTGATGGCACACTGCAAGAGACTAGAGCATATCTGTTTTTCTGGATGCATACACTGTCTGTACATGTCTGTGTATGTAACTGAGAGAGACTTACTTGCAGAGGACTAGGGTAAAGTAGTGTTCGGCCTCCTCTTGGTGCCCCAGGTGTTTGAGACACAGTCCCTTCAGCAAGCTCAGCAGACACTGATCATCTATGGAGAACTCAGTCCCTGACAAACACACAGCAGGACGGTTAGGAGCTAACAAGCAGTTCATATATTCACAATAGTTTCCTTGCATCTGAAATAAATGTAAGCCACCTTAGCATATTCATATCAAAACAAAAGAAAAAGAGAATTTTAATCCATTGGAAAGATCTTTGAGAATGTGGTAAATAAATGTGCATACTTGGGCTGCTATCAAGTTTAGCCTGTGCCTCATCCAGTGTTTTCAGCATGCCCTCCGTCAGGTCTTTGTGTTTGCCAATGACTGTATAGCCATTCCATATGTACATCATCTCCTAGACAGCACACAAATACACACAAATAGTTTAAAAGCAACAACCAGTGATTTTTTCTTTTTTGATATAGGTCAACATGAAACGTGTTCTTTCTGACAAACCTCTGCTCTCTTTATGGTCTGACTTTAACAAAGGTTATTCTTGTAACACTAGTTCTAAGTGCACAGACAAAGCTGTGCGCCTGCAGAGGTTGTATAAATGTCCACAGTATTATTATCCCAGCAGCCACAATGTCAACACTTCAAGCTGTGGCTGAACGACAAGGTTAGAGGGCTCCGTCTCAGGTCTCAGCGCATGGACCCAGGGGGGGCGTAATGTCCTACCCAGGAAAAGCCACCCCAGTTGGATGATAGACTTGTGAAACGCCATAACATAGCCATTGAGCATTGTTCCCTGTCAACCTCCTGCAGCTTTTGATACAGGGTGAAACAGAACAAATGTTACAAATCATAACCTTGGTTCTGTGAACACAGGGTTAGCTCTTACTCATCACACACATGCCTTTATCTGCTGACTTTGTGGATAGTGGGTCAGAGTACAGCAGCTGTTTATACATCCTGAAACCCTAGAGGTTGGTGGGTCCGTCCTGATTGGCCAAACTGGTTCATTCAAATTTCAGAGAAAAGAGCTTGTTATAGGGCAAAGTCTGTGTGAAACAAAACAAAGCAATTTCTCTGATTCCAAACAGATTCCTACATGAAGAAATGCAACACGTTATAGGAACAGTTTAAAAATCCAGCCTCGTCCAGTACTGACCAGTGGAGGAGCAGGAAGTGGAATGGGGTTTTCTGCGAGGTACCGACGGGCTTTCCTGATAGCGAACTTCTCTGTTGGTAAAGACTTGCCAGCGATTTTCTGCTTCAGCGCTGGAACCTGCCTGAAATATGATACAATAAACAAATTCATACACATGAATGTCAGTATAACAACACAATATGTGACACATTATTTATGTGGACACACCCCAGAGACAGTTTAAAAGTTAAGCCAAGTCAAGTCAAGTCAACTTTATTTCTATAGCATATTTAAACACAGCTTGAGCTGACCAAAGTGCTGTACAAAGAGCAATTAAAATAAATAAGTACAACAAATACATATACAATATATAAGAGACATATAAGTCTAATAACAAACAAGTAGACAGCATAAAGAATTACTAGAACACTTGTGCAGCTGTTGACCATCAATAAAAACACATGTATTGTTTTGTGCCAGCAGAAGATTTAAGGTCAACCAGTTGTTTTTTTTTGCTATATCATTCCCTTCTGATAGAAATGGCATCTCTCCTTTCTGTGCGTTCATATTCGCTTCCAAAGACTTCTCTTCCCAGAAGAAGTGATTATGATATTATAGATATATAACTGTCACACTGAATATATCTATTTCACTGTGGTTGATGTGAGCAGTTTCAGTAGTATCTAAGCTCTTAGTTCGTACCTGAACAGAGTGAGCGCAGACTCCCCAAAGGTTAGACAATCATCCTTCGTCAGCATGCTGAGGTAGGCTGCTTTCATATACGCATAGGTAGCCTGAGGGAAGGAAAAAAACTGGTTGCCGCTGCAATCCAATCATTCCTTTTCAAATGAGATGAAGAGAGGAAAGAACTACAACTATGTGGAGTTTAGAGAGTCAGACCAGGGCAATGGAACTGAACTGGGGAGCAATTGTATATAAGTTGTATATCATAACCATTAGGTTCACCAAAATGCCCAAACTGGTGGGGATTTTTATTCTGGAAGGATTATTACATGTTATATGTTTCTATGTGAGCTGACAAAGGTCTACAAAATTTCTATTAGTTGATAAATCAAAAACATTTGTTGAACTGAAAATAATGTTGATGTTCTTCATTTATGAAAGGCTGACTGACTCTGATGGTCATTCCCATTCATTTTTCCATTAGCCTGAACATATCCCCCCAATCCCACACTACGATAGCCCACCTTGGACCACGAGTTCTCCTTGCTGAGCAGGTCTGCGTAGAAGTAAGCCATCTTCCAGTGCCTCTTGTATGTGAAGCACCACATGAGCTCCCAGTAGCACATGTGATGAAACTGCTTCCACTGCTGCTGAGCCTCGCAGCACTCCTCGAAACGCTTGATGGCCTGGAAACATACACAAAAAACTGCAGATATGTCCCTCTTACTCATATTCAGTGTGACTAATATGTGGTGAGCAACTCAGTATAAATCATGTTTGAATGGGTCAATGATTCAAACTAATAGATATCTGACATGGCTTGTGTGATGTGATGAAGATGGAGATAGAGTCTTCTGTTGGGTTTCCTTTATTCTTATTCTGGTTCAGGACATGTGCAATAATCAGTGTTAAGAATTATGTGTAATGGACACAGACGACTCAACTCAAAACTTCTCTAATATTTTATAAATTGATGAGGACAAAGTCAATCAATGGACAACCTGAGTTTAAAGACAAATGTGTCATCATTATGTGTAAAAAATTTTGGCTGTCGCTAATGTCATGTTTTAGAAATAAATGCAGACAGACAGGATGAGTAAATAGCAATTCTTTCTTTTCAATTTGGTAATTATATTATAGGCCAATGTAACTCAATCTTATGATAACTTACAGAATTAGTTCCTCAAATGTATTGTTGTTTGATGTTGCTTATTGAGTCGCATGACTTGACTCAGGTCATGTGACTCATGTCCTCCACCTCTGTTCACTACGTCCCAGACTCATACAGTGAGTGGACCCACACATTCAAATTCAAATACAGGCTGACAGACACATGGATACATAAGACACCCAGAAACAACAAGAAATGTGTAATGCCATGATGCATAAGAAGAAAAAATTCCACATGGATAGTGCAGTGGTGAAAATGTGTGTACGTGTGGTTCTTTGGGCTGTACTCACAGCATCCAGGTTGCCTTTGATCTCTTCTATTCGACCAGCAAAGAACAAGAAAATGGATCCCTGTGAGAAAGATACAACAACAGATAAACAGTGACTTTAAACATGATACTTCAAATCATGTGGAAAATTTAAAATAAATATATTAAAAAAAGTGTTTAATTCTGGCAAACCTTCGGATATTTTTTGAGATATGGCTGCAGCAGTTTCTCTGCATCTTCAACATCTCCTTCTCCAGTGCCTGCAAGACAAAAAACAGAACAAAACTAACTAAGGTGCTTCTTTGTCTTTGTGGTTGATAGCAGCTGCATGCATGTGTGTGTGTGTGTGTGTGTGTGTGTGTGTGTGTGTGTGTGTGTGTGTGTGTGTGTGTGTGTCTGTGTGTCTCATTTGCTCACCGAGTATGAAGCTCATGAAGGTATGATAACAGAGCAGGAGCATGTTACAGAGGAAGGACCTAAATGTGCTTTCTGCAGAGCCCTCCTGAAGCTGCTGGAGACCAAACTCCTGCACAAACACACACACAATCATAGACATACATAGTTTGAATTAAGTCTCCTTTTAAGGAAGATCTTTTGGTCAATGAGCAGTAAAAGCAGCACATGGTGTGGACTTTCATTCAGTGTGTGCTGGAGGATGAGCAACATCTGCTCGTCTACCAGAGTAATTTAAGCCACCCAGTCTGAACAGAAATGGGTCACACATAGGCCTGTGTGCAAAATACATAAATGCATTATTGTACATAAACAGGATATACAAGTTCACTGTAACGTCTGTATATAATGTCTAGTTTTTTGCACCCAGAAGATAAACATAATATGAAAGTAATATCAGGCTTTTGAATTATTTTGATCACATAAACCAAATCAGTAGTGTCAGAAGCTTAAATCATTCTTCTAGCACAACAAAAAATAGGAAGTCATGATCCACAGAAATACAGTGTAGTAATACAATAAGTACAATAATTAAATAAGTAAATACATTAGTCATCATGATCAAAGCAATTTTGAAGTCATTCACACATCAAGTTGTGCAGCTGTAAAAGTTTTGTCTCATGCTTTTACTAAACATGTCAGCTTCATTGTCAACTCAGTACTAAATATAAGAGCGTCACCATAATCACAGGCAAGATTAAAGTAGCTAGTGAAAGTGAGATCACAAATCCAACTTATGAATCAACCACAGTTTTCATTGTATTATTAAGAGAAAGGATGCAGCACTTCACGCAGAGAAGATCAATCCATCCTGTGTCAAACAACCCATAACAAGAGCTGTTACACCCTCCGGTAGACCAACTGTCAGCTAGAACTGGTTTTCACAGCAGAACTCACCTTATTACCGGAAAAGCCGACAAACTCAAGCAGCTTGAGCGTCCGTGTGGGCAACATGGAAATCATCTGCAGGAAGTAGACAAGAAGTACAATTGAAAGGATCACAGCTGGATTACAGGATCTTTTCTTTTTCATTACAACATCGGTGGTTTTGAAGGAAATGATCTTGCATTTCCTAAGCATACTGTACAAAGGCCATGGGTTGTACAGTAATTAAGGAGGTTTTACAACCTACAAAGTAACCCGAGATAATTACTTCTTTACTTGAGTTCTTGATACTTCCCTTGATGATTAAACTACATAAACTTGATAGCAGCATTTTTCATTTTTGCAACTATTTTGGATAAACTGGATAGTCTGCAGAAGAATGAAAGGGCCATAATCAAATAATTATCTATCAGTGCTACATGAAGAGTAATAAGCTCATAGAAACGTATTGCCTCCATGTTAGATTATAGTGACTCTTATTTTCATGTTCATCTTTTGCTATTTATGTGCATCTGCGTGGAAATCACAAAATATGCAATGCAAGCAAATTGTTTTTCAATACTGTTTCCTTTGGATAAGGCTCAAAACATGTTTGTAGTCCATTAACCCAACAAATTACTGCATTAAGCTTTCTACTTACTAGATTAAAAGCTCCTACTCCCAATTTAACACCACCCTCAAAATGGCCATGGTTATCACCATGAGTGTATCCAGCAGACTGGAGGACTGTGTGGAGCTCCCTGTAAGGTAAAGATAAGGGGAGAAAGTCAAATGTTTTACAGGGTAAAGAGGAAGATAGAACATGTTTAATGGGAAATTGGGAATAGTTGACAAAAACTTGACATGAACAAACAAGGATATTCTGGACCTAAGATTCTCACTTGTATGTCTGGTAGCTGTTCCTCACTTTGATTCCGCCTTTAATGAAACTGATCATGTTTTCATCCTGTGCCAGGCAGCAGCAAGAGAGCAGGAGAGAGGGAAAAAAGCAGAGTGAGTTTAATTGAGAGTGAGTTTCAGTAAAACATAAATGTATCGATGGAAGCCGTTTTCAGTGCTGGGCTGTCTGGGTAAAGCCTCACTCCTGACCTGCAGAAAGGTGAGCGCTGCCCTCTGCAGGAGACACTCGGCGTAGCAAACTTCAGCATGTAGTTCCTCTGAGGTGAAAATCATTATGTCACAGTCAGCCTGAAAGCTCAGCAGAGCCCAGGGGCTGCAGCGAAATACCCAAACGCACATACAGATATATACATACACAGATAAACATGCACACTTAGCACTTTCACATGAGGCCACATACACACAACAGAAGCAAAGGTTGTCATTGCTTCTCACAAAATTTTCACAGACACACACGTAAAGCACAACTGAAACTGCTACCTAAATGTTGTCAATAAACGATGGAGACACATTTGAACCCTCCTGTCAATACACGGCTTTACTGACCTTCTGTGAAGCTTTTGGAGAAGCTTGACTTCTTGCGGTGCCTGAAAGCACACAAGCACAAAACCATCATCCGGTATCAGTGGCCGTGTTTCACTCAAAATTTGAGATTGAGATTGTTTTTCAGTGGCGTTGCACTGTCCTGCGTCTCTTTGCTTATCTTGTTTCAAATGCAAATCAGTGACTCAGCCTCTTTCCAGAAAAGACAGGATGCTGAGCTACTGCAGGATGAAGTTACCTCAAGGTGCTGACCATGCACTAAATTTTCCAAGCAGTAGTCACAACATCGTAAAGGAAACTGCGTCTGTGACTTCAGATCAGTTTCGGCCTGAACAAGAGTGTATGTTTATCAGGCTGGGCTAATTAGATCGGCTCAGAGTCATGACGGACTCTCACAGTGGCTCCAGGACAAACTGTGGCAGGCAGCTGTGACATTCTTTGGGTCAGTGAGTCAAGACAATCCCAGCATGTTCTCTGGTTTTGGTATGATGTTACTAATACATGTTCAAGCGATACAGCATCATGTGCTGTGTACCTGAATGTCTAAATCAGCAGTATGAGTGCACATTTTATCAGCTGGTCATCCAGGGATTATTTCACCATGGTGTTGTAGGAATGTCTCACCGCTGACAAATAGCCTGGGCCTCCTTCATGGTGTTTCCTGCAGCCAGGATGTGTTGGGGGTCAAAGGTCATCATTGCCTGCATCTCCAGGATAGTGGCATAGGTCAGAGCGTGGTACATGCTGTCTTTGGTTCTGCAAAAAAAAGACAATGCATAACATTTGTTTTCAGTAATACCGCACTGGCCTTGAAAATGAAACAGGCTGTGATAGATAGTAAACAATATATTGATTCAGATAGGTGAAGTTCTCTTGCTGGTGTGCAGACAGAAAAGAAGACGGTAGAAAAATCTTTTGTTGAACTAAGAGAAGTGTTAAATATGCATACGGTAGTCCCATACAAATGAGAAATGGAACAACAGAAACTGATAAACTGTCGCCTGATAATTAATTCTCGCTAACAACATCAGTGAGATTGAATACTTGGAAAGCTAAAACCGCACAACTACACAGAAAAAACAAAACCGTTTAAGTCTATTTATACATGTGGTTGTGGGCGCGTCACATCACATTGTGTTTAACAGGAGCTGCTCCTGCAGGTCAAAGTGTCTGATGTCACAGACATTTTTTCAGTAGATGTACTTGTTGTTCTAGTTTTTTAAAAAAACGTGTTGTTCCAGTTCTGAACCATTATTAGAACCAACTACTTAAATATAATTATGGTAAGAATAAAAACAACACAAACATATGGTATTGATGCTAATATGCTGTCCTACTGCAGGCACAGTTGATTGTTTAAACAGCTTTACATATTTTGTATTTACCTATCTATTGTAAACATAGACACAAAGACGTGGCAGAATAATTTTGGTAGCGGCAGAGTTGTGTAGAGAGGAATCTCGTCAGTCTGCATAACTGACATTTCTTTGTTGTGAACCACAGACTGACTCATGCGGCCAACCTCTGTGACGTTACTCTGAGCTAAAACCAGTCGCGTTTCGTGGACACATAAACTATTTTCCAATTCATGGACACAGCGCACAAAGGCCACGTAGTCTTAATCGAGCTTAACTTTACTTTTATTACAAGCTGTATTTAGACTTAATGGATCTGTTATAGAGAAAGAGAAGCAGACACGGATGAAAATAGTATCCATGTTACTTTTAGCTGATCAAGGTCATAAAATCAGAGCAGTGAATCAGGCTGAGCTTGAACTTTCCACCTAAAGCAATTAATATAATTAATTCTAATTCGGTGATCAACTGGTAAACAAGAACCAACTCAGTAACAACCAGGAAGCAGCTGACAGTCAGAGAAGGCGGAGGTACAGACTGAGAAGCAGAGAGATTTGCCTGTCTTACATTTCCATTGCATCAGGCTTTTTTCTTTTTTAGACGACAGCCCAAACTAAAGCTGAGAGACCTCTTAAGATGGAGCTGTGAGGTTAAACTGAATTGCTTGTAGCTGTGCTTAAATTGCTTGGGAATTCCAAATATTCAACAACAGTACTCAGATATTTATCAGTCAGCATTATCTCAGGGCTCAGAGATAAAAAGGTCTTCACTTCCTAGTTACAGCACAAAAGCCGGGTCCCTCACATATTTCCAATGCGATGTTCCATGATGCGGGGGAGGAGCTGCGTTGTGCTTTCTCACCTGCGTGCACACGCCTTGTGTTCAGTTCTTCACGTGCCAGTAACAATAAAGGAAGTGTAGCGATAGTGAGACCATCGCTACATGCAAAAAAGTTTGTTTTTGGCATAATGCATCATTGCTGCCAGTGGCTTTGATTGTAATGAGTAATAACACAAAGTGAAAGTTGAGGAAATTAGCAGCTCAGTTTCAAAATTAGAAATAAACCTTATGAAAAGTAGTGATAGCTTTGAGTGTTAGCATAGCATGTCGCAAGTAATATAATGTTTGCACACATAGAAGGACACGGTTGCTGTATTATACGTCATACAGCTAAACATCTACCTCCTGCACCCACTCCCTGCTACAACTGTGGGGGATTTGGGGAGGTACAGCATGATGGGATTGTTTTGGCTGTACTTGATCTGATGGCATGTTTCAACAGAGAGCTGGCAAATAAAACTAAGCCTGCTGTTGGATGCCTCGAGGATTTGAAGGCTAAAAACACTTAAAAACACTTGACTGGTTACTTAGCAGGCATGTTTCTACTATCTTGTAGATGAGTCTGCAGTGGCTCCTTGACTGTGACTTAGAGGAGGGGAAACATATAGCCTGGGAGCCTCAAACATCTGAATCCTGTAATATAGGGGCAATTTGTGCAGATAGCTCAGTTTATAGGCTTATATAACATGGTATGAGTTGCTCACTGGCAGTGATATTGATGTACAGACAATAGCTCAGACTACAGAACTTCTGGTCAGAAATATCAAAATAAGCCGGCATCTTGTAAGAGAGAAATTAAGGCAGTAACTTTTGTCTAAAGGGAATAAAATCTTCACATATACAAACAGCGGGAGCAGCTTGTGGTTCTGTCAGTCGGTGTCTTTGTACATAACTACCAACCTTGCTATAAATGGCTGACATGCTGTACCGCCTGAGCTACAGCTGTCCATCAGCCCCCTCTCCTTTATCAATGAGTTAACATCCCTCAATATGTATTCTGAAATGCGCAATTCACACATCGCATCAGGAAAATTGTCCCCTTGGTGACAGTTGATGCTTCAGCGCTAATTCAGTGAGAAACAGGGTGATGCCTATTCCCAGTCCCACACTTCCCCATGAGAAACAAGCATTCTGCATGCCTCTTCCCACAGTCACAAAACATGGCACCATGTACATTTGAGACTTTAAACTGCCCATAGGTATTGGTGTGAGAGCATTAACCCTGTAATGAGTAACCCTATCTTCCTCCCAGTGCTTGCTGGGATAGGCTCCAGCTGCCCCTGATCATGAATAGGAATGTGAGAGTAAAAGAAATTGGGATATAACTGGTTAAAGTACATCCACATAATGAAAGCTCCAGTATTTTAGTTTCAGTGTGTGTTTGTGTATTTGTGTGTGTGTGTGTGCATGCGCATGTGTGTGTGCTGCAGAGACTGTCCCAGTTGACTGCGTCAGCACCAAGCTCCGGGAAGGGGCGCAGAGACAAAGAGTGAAGAAGAAGAGAACTGGAAAGCACACATGGACTAAAGAAAGGGGCAGATGAACACTGAGGAGGACGAGGAAAGCTTCTGCTGGTGTGTCACAACCACAGGGCTGCTTGTTTCCTTTCTCTTTCTCTCTTTCACTCAATGCAGAAGATGTCAACACACCTTGCATAATATTATATATTAGAAGTTTGACACTCCAGACCATCAGCTTCCTCACAGCAGCAAACAGGAACATTCAGATTGTGGGTGTTATCAGGCTTTGTACAAACCAAACAAATTAAAGCCACATCTCAATTTGATTAGCGTGCTGCATTAAAATGTCAAATGACTCTTTAATTTGACTACATCCTTACTGTCGACTGAATCCTTGATTCCTTTTGTTAAAACTAGGGAAATGCTGGAGGGAAGGACACAGTGTTTGTTCATAGGACATCATACTGTCCCACTGCATGCTTCAAATCCAACCATCTGGGCTCAACACAGCTACAAACATACATATTTGCAACTACTGTTTGTTTAGGTGCTTTTCAGTGACTGAAAGAGGAAGAGATGGCCCACACAGAGCTGTGGGAAGAATATCAAGACAGAAACCAGGACCTGCTGGGCTGACCGACTGCAGGGCTGTGGCAGCAGTTAGAGGTAAAGCCAGCGTGGATTTACACAGATTTTCCTCCAGGTTGGAATATTTCACAAATCCTGATTTAAATACTGAAGCATATTATGTTTATGACACCAGGATAGTCAGAATATTTATGTGATGTTGCGATGAAAGTCTGCATAATTAACTTTGAGCTGAGAAACCAAACAAATTACATAAATCTGAACTTTTTTGTGTTAAAAACATCTAAATGACTCATAATATCAACAGAAAATACGTTAAACTGTGAATATGTGTCAATCTAGCCTTAGGACCAAATTATAAAAAGGAAGTACAGGCTGACAGGAAGCTGTTCTTACATCTTGTTATAAGCCAGCTCTGAAAACAAAAAACTGTGGCTAAGGAGTGGCCTACAGCCCCAGAGAGAAGAGACAGAGGGTGGAGGATAATAGCGAGGGCGTGATAAAGGCTCCAGTAATAGACGAGAGAATGAGCAGTGAACAATGGAGTAACTTGATGACATAGTGTTGGAATACAGAACTAGAGGCAATGGAGTGAGGCTGGAGAGGGAGTTTGTGAATCAAAGCAGCATGTCAATCATGTAAAACCTACAGCAATAAAATCATCAATAGGTTTCAGAAGAAAAGACTTCTTAGCCAACCCACCCTGTAGTACTTTTGCTTCTGTCTTGTTATTGGATATTTAAACCTTTAAATCATTGTATTGCAATTATTGTGACCCTATTTCGTAATTTTTGGACATTTTTATTGAGCATATACATTGATCTAATTACTTTTAGGAAGTCAGCAAATAACAATTATTTCATGTTTTACCTTACAAAATGTATATTAAATAAGCTAAGGTAATATAGAGGCAATAAAGAGTTTTGCTGAATCATTATCAAAACAGAAACATCAGAATAACACATATCTCTGCCCGCCAATCTGAATTGACTTTCAACTGTGGAGAAAGATGAGGCCTAGAGCTAAATGCATCAAAAATCAGCATGCTAACATGCTAATAACAGCAGTGTTAATATGCTTGTAATAATATGTTTATTATCTTAGTTTAGCATGTTAGCATGCTAATATTGGCTAATTACAACTAAAATACTACATCCACAGGCCCTTTTCCGCAACCCACATGAAGGATACAGAGGGAGAAGTTTACCGTTAACATTAACAATGACTCTGTTGTATTCAGGTGTCACATGTGAGACATGACAGTGTGGCAGTGAGCCAATATGAGCAATACAAGGACCCTGAAACTGAAGCAGCTAAATGGAATTCAGCCATCTTTGATTTTATTATTTGTGTGCGTGAATGCAATTTCCTGTTGAAACTCTTCACAAGTGAGAGTGAAAAACACTAAAAATACTGTTGCTTGTATGCATGAAGCCAGCTGTTTGTTTCTCATCCACTGTATGAAAGTCCATGAAAGCACAAAGCCAGGTGGATCTGAGCTCCATTACAGGTGAGAACAGCAGCTAAATCAGGATAGCTGGATCAGGTAGGTTATATCTTACCTGCATCTGAGCCGGGCCTGCGCCTCCTCAAAGTCATTTCTGAGAAACAGATCCAGGGCGGCCATACAGTCCTCCAGCGCCAGAGACAGGTCTGACCGCGAGCACCTGGAGAACCAAAACAAACAGAATGTGGATGAAGTGGGTGATAACTGCTGAAAATGTTTGCTCATAAACAGGCCAAGCTGGGGGTCTGATGAATTCTTAGTTTAGTAAACATCTCTGATCTCTAAACGAGTAGGATCCAAAAAAAATTCATGCCACCTCATTCTGCTCTGCCTCCTCCCACCCCAGTATCTCTCTCTCTCTCTGCCTCTACTGCAGTGACCCTGTTCTCATTTACAGCAACAAACCCAGCCTCCAAACACTGACAGAATGAGGAATCATCATATTGTCTCAGTTCACTTCCTGTATTTATCCTCCATTAAACATTTTCCAATCCCCCACAACTTCACAAGAGAAACAGAAACACAGACGCAGTGAGCCAAAGAAGCAAATTGGCTCGAGCGAGTGCTTTGATGTTAGTGTTGTTGATGTTTGCATTACATTGCACATTACAGGAGGAATAAGCATAAATTACAGTACTCACACAACCATATACTTTTACATATATAAATATATAGGAAAATACAAGCTCAGGGACCAGTTTTGAACAGGCTCATTTATTAAAGTTGAACAACAGATGCTGTTGCTGGCACAAATAAATGTATATCTGTATCTAAACACAGCATTCTGTTGTAAGCTGCCTTTATGGAAGCTCAGGATAATTGTCGATAAAGCTGCTGTCCATTCTGACGTCATTACTTGGTGCAGATGACCCACATGTGACGAGTGTATGGTGTGGCCAAACTGAGCACAAGTCATTACTGAAAATCATGCACTGCTCCTTCATCACAAGGCTCCCTCCTCTTTAGTTTCACTCACTGTGCTGATAATGGATCTGCTTAAATAAGATTTTTTATTCATCACTTCAGTTTGCGATTAGCACACAGCATGTGGAAAACACTAACATTCAGCATAATGAGCAAAACAAATTAATTAAGAGAATGGTAAATGTGTAACACTAATGGCTGACAGGAGTGCCACACTAATGTTCTTCAACGTTAAGATGATTCATTTCTTCCATCTGGATGATGACTCGTTGTCTATGTAGAATGCTACTTTTTCATGAAGTCATTTGCTATTGATGTTAAAGTGGCATACTTTCTGAGTTATTCATTTGTTTATTATTGTGTATGTGTTTTTGTGAAATAGGAACCTGATTTCCAATTTGTTTTATCATAAAATACAGTTCGGTTTTCCAGGCCACCATATTGATCACATGACCCTAACAACTGTTCTCCATTTACATTTAAGTATATGATGCCAGCTGCAAACATTAGACAGATGCAGAAGAATGGCAGAGCAGAAACTCGGCAAACACAACTACAACTAATGTGTGTAACAACAGTGACTAATAGACGGCGTTCACTTTACATTCCAGCCCTTGAGAAAGATAGAGGAACTATATAATCATCTCAGACACACACACACACACACACACACACACACACACACACACACACACACACACACACACCACCACCACCACCACCACCATGAAGTAGCACACACACTGGTGCAGCTCTGCCTAATGACATGCGGGTGACTGCTGTGTTCACCATATGACCAGCAACAAGCTGCGCTTCCTGATAACAGCACAGAAAGTCACACTGGTGACAGAGCAACATGTATGTTCAGTATACATTTGTCTTTAAGTGAGCATATATACTCAAGATTTCCAAACAATTACAGGTAGCAACGTTTAATGTAAATTTAAACTTATTTTACATCAACCATTCAATAATCGAGTATAAACAAAATAACAATATAACAAAATAATGAGACATAAAGGGATTAATAATATAACTATCAATAATGCCAGAAGGGAATTAAAACAAGGCACAATACTGTATATATGTTTATGTCATTGATTTTAAGAATAATGCTGTAGAGTCACATGTCTTCCCCCGAGGGCCACTGACTAAATCCAGCCAGAGCTTTCTCTGCTGTGTCGTATCTGTTTTCTCTCTGCAAAGGTGCAGCAACTGCCAACTGTCACTTTTACCTAAAACAACAGTCTTGCACAGAAACAAGAAACAGTCAGACGTGCTAAAGCACCCCTATCGACATCACTTCTGTCTTTGGGACAGTCAAACCAAACTCATCATTGCATTAACTACATTCACTCCCTGGACTTTCACTTTACCCTATAACTAGTAAAAAACTCATCTAATCTTGACTTAACCAAGAAATTCCTTGTGACCACAACCCTACAACCTAGTGTTGACCTCACGCATATGTGTTTTCGAATTATTCAGTCTTCTTAAAAAAGATAACCTTGCTGGAGTTTAATCACCTGTTAGGTTGAGAACACAAGCATAATCTAATAAATAATAAATATCAATAACCTTCAAGAGGCTATGGTGTTTTGGTGAGCTTGTCTACTTATCTGACAAAAACAGGACACTGTAGACAGCAGGTACATGTGCACATTACATAACGGCTGAGATAAAAATCAAACACTAGCTAAATATTTTACAGGTCAAACTTCCTAGTGTTCACATTATTTAGATTATGAAGGCAGAAATCATCAAACTGGTAAAGTAACAGCAGTAACTACAGTACAGTGATGGTATCAATGAAGGTGAACAATCAGTGGCTTCATCGTTTCCTTATAGCTGAAAACCAACTCAACTGGTTCTGGCTGACTGGAAATAAGATTTTGTCAGGTTTACAGCTTAAAGACAATCTGAGGCCCTGAAAAGGAAATGAAGGCGATCTCAGTGAGAGAGCGAAGATTGTCACACAGGACAGGACATTGTCCTTTAAATGGAGGGAATAATTGACAGTTGTATAAAAGGAAGAAAGTGCATGCCAACCAGGACAATGAGGAGAGTCTGTTAGGTTCAGGATGTGCATACCACACATTGTCCAGATAATTTAATTGAATTTTAAGTCAACGAGTCTCAAATTCTGGGTTTATTTCTCCAGGGAGCAAGTTGCACAATAACAATCATTATCAGGCAAATGTGCGCACACACACACACACACACACACACACACACAGATAGATAGAACCACTTAGCAAACATCCACTATTCATAAACACACCCCTGCATGTGCTTATGCAAACCAACATGCGAGCACACACACATACACACATACATACAGACACACACACACACTCTGGTTTAAGAGTGACGAAGCATTAGTTTACCGGACCAGGTTCACAGAGCTTTCACCACATTTATTCCAGCTGCTATAAGATGCTCGGAGGCCTCTTAGCACTGAGCTGTGACACAAAAGAGCCAAGCTGCTTCTATAATAAACCAAGCAAGTTTGTCCACATGCCTGAGTGTCACAGCTTTAACTCTCTCTTTCTCACATGCACATACACACACACACACACACACATTGCCCTTTAAATCATGGGAACACAACAGAAACACAATCTTATAGAGGATCTTACAGAGGCCGACTGAATGACAGACACGTCATCCCAACATGCAGCAGTAATGAAGTATCTTACCCGTTTGACAGAGTCTCTTCCTCTCCTGACATTTTCATCTGGCAAAGTGTGTGTGTTTATGTGTGTGGGTGTGTGCGTGTGTGTGTGTGTGAAAGAGAGACAGAGAAGAAGACAGATAAAGAAAATTGCAGAAGTGAGCCTGGGGCCTTTACAGCAGAGCAGTCTAATGGTCTGTGTCTCTTTCTATGGCAGCAGCAACAAGAGCAGAAGCAGCGGCAGAAGTGCAGGCGGGAGAGAAAGGGAGAGAGAGAAAGAAGAAAGAGAGATAGAGAGGGGGGTCAGAATGAAGGAGAGAGGGAGGGAGACAGGAGGAGAAGGAGGAGGAGGAAGGGCGCAGCAGCAACGGCAGCCCTTAATAAGATTGGGATGACTATCACACATGAGGAGAGAATACACAGGCTATCTGTGCTGCTGCTAACATACACGCACGCAAGCAAGCACGCACGCACGCACACAAACACACACAAACAAACACACACACACACGAGACTGTCCCACCTCTTCCGATCATCACCCTCATGCTACACACTGCAGTCTCTGCTCAGATTGGTTAATGCTAAATCAGGGGCGGAGCTAAATGTCCACAACTCATGGCCTAATGATTTTTATATAAGATGTGAAACTACTAAAAAAATGTTAAAAAAGCTAGGAGAAAAGAGGCCTGCTATCATTTCTGACAAAAACACCATCATACTTTCGTCTGCTGTACGTGAAAGAGGGAAATTTCATGTTTAAAAGATGGAAAAAGAGACAGCTGGTGTGTTGTGAGGATCTCAGCCAGTCTGGTCTGCTGCAGTGGCAGAGACTGAACACTGCAGCGAGCCAGAAAACAGAGTCCAGAAACAGAAGACACACAGTAGATGCAGCACGGCAGCAGCAAACTGTAGCTACACAACACCTAATGTGAAATCATGAATGAAATATAGGCACAGTGCCAAGAGTTATGGTGTTTGATTACCATAAACAGCAGCTCACCACTCACCGGAAAGACGGTGTGTGTGTGTGAGAGAGAGAGAGAGAGAGAGAGAGAGAGAGAGAGAGAGAGAGAGAGAGAGAGAGAGAGAGAGAGAGGTGTAGTACATGCATTTGAAAGCAGAAGAAGGCATATCAGCTTTAGTTCAGAGAGGACTGACTTGACTGCCCTGCTGATGAAACAGGTCTATTATCCATTGTCAGAAAAGTTCTAAGACGTTTAATCCATTTGATAAAATACACTCAGCAGGGCTGCAACTAATGACTATTTAAGGTGGAGTAAGTGATTCTAATCCAATACACTAGACACAATACACTCATAATCAGCGATTATCTCCTCGCAATCCGGTAGCTGTCTGTTCTGTGTGTGTGTGTGTGCTGAAAAATAATCTGGTGTTCCTACACAGTTCCCGGCTCTGTAAATGGGAAATAAACGAACTGGTTCGGACCGAGTAACACAACACTATTCCAGCCAATGAGCAACAGAGGGCATCCGTGCTCGATCTCTACTTCAAAGGAACACAACAGCACAACGACTGAGCGTAAATGAAGAAACGTATTAACCGACTAATACTACAGGTTAAATGTAATGCCTCATAATCACCAATATGAAAGGTGGAGCAAAAGAACAGTAGCTGATGAAATGAACTGTGTAATGAATTGGGCAATGGTGGGGGAGAATATGTTTTGGTTATTTACTTTATGGCTGTACTACTAAATGATACTAAGATGTCTATAAGTGAAATTTGATGGTTAAAATATTATTTTATCTTGACATCAACCCAGTCATGAGAAGAGGTGTAAGTTTTTGCCCACTGTGAATGTTTTTGCCAAATCCGAAGAAATTCCCTCGGGGCGATCACATTCAAGTGAAAACGTGTTTTGTGAGGTCACTGTGATTTAGACCTTTGACCTTTGACTACCAAAAGTTAATCAGTTCACCCTTGAGTCAAAGTTTAAGTTGAATTCCCTCATGAGTTACTAAGATATGGCGTTCATGAGAATGGGATGGACGGACATACATACGGGAAACATAATGCCTATGGCCCATAAACATTAACTGAAACGACATATAAACCTAATGGTACCAATAATGACAGAACAGAACAATACAAAGGCAGAAATCATATTAGTTTCATTTCAAAACCTTCAACCGAATATAAGTGTGTGTGTGTGTGTGTGTGTGTGTGTGTGTGTGTGATTGTGTGTGTGTGTGTGTGTGTGTGTGTGTGAACTGACCATTTGACCCATGGTCTGCTCATACATCTCTGACATGCTGGGGGCTGGTCAGTTTGTGAAAGAAAGATCCTTTGTGTATGTTTTTTATCCATTTGATGTTGTTCAATGGTGACATTTGTGGGTCCATAGCACTACATGTTCTTACTATGAACTTCTTTAATAGCTTGTGACTGATGCCAGGCCAGGGATGTCTGCTATGTTTCACAGAGCCAATAG
Organism: Seriola lalandi dorsalis; assembly: GCF_002814215.2. Taxonomy (NCBI): domain Eukaryota; kingdom Metazoa; phylum Chordata; class Actinopteri; order Carangiformes; family Carangidae; genus Seriola; species Seriola lalandi. The sequence continues at coordinate 426,893 of NW_019524388.1, read as the reverse complement.
GTCAGTATTGTTTTTCCTGTTTGCTAATGTTCTTTATAGTTAACTGGTTAGTTGGCGCGTAAGTACCGCTGTCAAATGTGTGTGTCCAGTAACATTAAATTTCTGCCTTCTTTCTAGTTTGCCAAGATGTGTTATTAGTGCGGTGTTGGCACTCTCTCTCTCACACACACACACACACACACACGTGTTCTTAGTAACACTGCTGACATCAAGAAAGCATAAAGATCACACTCATGTGACCGCGTCTAAGTGCTTGTCACGTTTGACATATTTTTCTCTCATAAAAACACAATCACAAGGGCAAAGCACTTCGGCCCAGCACAGAAACATGAGGGGAAATTCATCAGTCTTTATAGACTGTAGTGCGTGGGTCATGGGTTTAAGGTGGAGATAACTGGTTTTGATACACTACTATCCTCATGGTGGAGAATGGGATTTGGCAACCAAAAAACAAAAATTAATGATTATGACTATGACTTGCAATTTTAAACCATTTAGGCTTTTTTTGGTTTATTTTAATAATATGTAAATCTGTATTAATATTCATGTACCACAGATCTAAACACCTCAGCCATGTCTTAATTCCATACTGGAGACTAATTATGAGCACGTTTTGAGTATGAACAAGATTGAAGGAGCTATTTGTAAGTTTTGCTGTTGCTACATAGCCAAAGTTAGCATTTGCAGCTGTTTACTTACCAGTCTAGAAGAAGCGTTGTGAGTTCAGCATCAAACTTCATTCCTCTACTCACCACGTCTCTAGCGGTGGAATTAACGGCAAAGTTAACTCTTCTCTCTATCACGTCTTTTCTTCTACTGAAGTTAGCAGGCTAATTGGCTAGCCCCGGCCTGTCTCGTAACTTTCCGATAGCGACTCACTGTAGCCTCCAATCTGCCCTGAAGACGTATTATATCCTCTTGCATTATAAAGACAACGATGGCCAAAGCTCTTGTGACAATCGCCACCAGCTGCTCCCGGCAAGAAACCACGTTCAGTGGCAGAGAAAGCTTACAAATAGCCCCTTTAAGTACACTCAAAAAAAGTCAATATGTATCCTAAAATTTGTTGTATTTTTGAGCCTACAGTTGACGTTAACTATTGCATCAAGTAACTAGATAAAGCACATGGTAGCACTTGTCACAGCTGCAAAACTTCAAATAAATTATGGGTAATTAAAACAGCAGGTAAAATGGTTTGAGCGTCTTTTGCTGTAAATCAACTATAAACTTTCCTGTGAAACATAACCTGTTGGTACACAAGGGCAAACTTAACCAAATGAGGACGCAGGTACATGCTGTCAAGGTATTTTTTAAACATTGTATTTTTTTTATTAATGTCTAGAAATGATATATATGATATATTTAAGATTTATTTAGGTACAGTGAAAGTAATACATGTACAGTGGCAACTTTAACCTCTATTTAGTTTTGCTGATCATCCATGCTTTAAATTCCCTGCCTCAGATCCAAACAGACACAACTATCCTCCTCCTCAGGCTCCCAATAAATGCTTTACATGCCTTGAAACACAATGTGGGATTAGACAATTGAATAAGCAACAGGTTTGTGTTCACACTCAACCAGTTATTCTCAGGTTCTCTCTGTCTGAACTATTCATATGGTGAACAGCAGAAAGAAGCTGCATTAATGCCAGTGACCTTCTCATGACCCTTACCTCAACATGCCACCAACATGTGGAGAGAAGTCCTCCAAGTTACAATCTGTTCACACTGACTCACAGATGAGCAGGATCATACAACAACGAAGAAACAGAAATGCAAAGACAATGTTCCTCCAGTCTTACCCATTAGATGGATTTGTAGATTCCAGAGCATCTTTGTTGTCCGGTAGCTGTAACCTGAACCAGAGGGACAAAATTGAGGCTGTTTAGAGAAAAGAAGGAAATCTCCAGGGATGAAGACCAGCTGAAAGGAGAGCTTTTGTTTGAGGAACATGATCGTGAGAGCCCTAGAAACACAGACAGAGATATACTGTATTGGACCCTCCCCGTCTACATATTTATCTGCACTGATTTATTGAAGATCTTTCTCCAGATATTAATTGGACAGTTTTGAGAAAATGTCACGGAAATCCCATGATGTGGGGACAGATCTTGGGAAAGTTTTGGTAGTTCATTTCAATACATGTATCAGCTGCACCTTTTACAGAAAGTAAAGAATCAAAAAAATATTTACTTTAAACAAGGGAGTTAATATTTAAACTGTAACCAAGAATACATTTATCCGATTATTTAGTCTAATGTCTGCCTACAGTGGTTTTCAAGTTAAAAGACACTTACCTGAAGTCTGTGATGATGGGATCCAGGTCTCGACTGTTTATGACTGCCAACCTGAAAATAAATAAAAGTCAGTCTGTGTATGACTCAGCATGTCTGGAGTTAAAATGGTGAACTCAAAAGGTTCAAATGCACTATTATATTCTTATTAAATGTGTTATTAGCACTATGAGCGGGACTGGCTGTAAGAATAAATGTGTACGTGGACAATATAAACGTACCGGCCTGGAGAGTCCGGGCTGTCAGGGATGTCTTGTGCCTCTTTGGCATCCCTGCAAAGAGGTTCAAAGGTCAACTTAGAGCAAATGTAAGAATAGATCTCACGATGGTGAGAGGAAGATGTTAGCTAGTCTGATCTGAAGATGCAAAGTGGACTGAAGACTCTAGCAGAGATCCTCTACCAGCATAGATGACAAAAAACTGTATGTTTGAATAAGAAAAAACCTAATATAAAGGTAAAAATAAATGGAAGCTGAAAAAACATCAGAAACAACAGACATCTCTAAAAATGCACAATTAATGTTCAACTTTTGAAGTCGTTTTATGAGGAGCAAAGCACTGCAAGGCAGTTGTCTCATACTTTGATGACTAATGAATTAATCAACTGAATAGTGATTCGAAAAGACACCGACGGCCAAAAGCCAGAAAGAAGTAAAATGTCAGCATAAACACAAAACTAAATGGAGCCCCTCCTTGTGGCTGAATTTCTTTTTATTTCAACAGACCCATACCAATTTTTGGATAGAGGTTGTTTATATATTATAATTTTACTGTGTTATTTTTAGACTAGTTGACCATTTCATCCACAACAGCATTCAAGCTACAACACTCTCCACTTAAAACACCATTATTCAATTTGTAGACTGCATAAAATAATGGTTTCTCTATCATGTAAACATGTTAGTGTGTGTGTGTGTGTGTGTGTGTGTGTGTGTGTGTGTTATTCAAAAGCTCATATGTAACAGTTCCACTTCACTGTAATCCTGCTTGACCAAATCATGACTGTAATGTTGTCTAACAGGCTGCTGATTGGCAACAACAGACTTCATCAAAGCAGTTACAGGCAACACAGAGGGATTCACAGAGGGAAGAAGCTGTAAAAGAAAAAATTCCTGTCAAACACAACTTTTTCTGTCTGAGAGGGGGAAAGTGGCAGCTGCTGTTACAGTGAGATGATAGGAATGACTCATCTGATCCAAACAAAAAACCAACACAGGAATAAACTTCACACATCAGGTTTTAGACACTAAACCTGCTCAAAGGAGTCTGTTTATGTGTGTGTGTGTGTGTGTGTGTGTGTGTGTGTGGTCTACGGAGAATCTGGGTCTGGCGTACTGGAAATGCTGTGCTCTACACATCAGTCTCAGCGTGATGACAAGATGATCGGCGGACAGCAAGTAGGCTACACTACGGTCCCCAGAAAAAGCGATTACATTCGCACTGTGAAAACAGGCAAGTACCGACAGGGCCTGGACTTGCACTGATTTCCAGGAGCTTTCCCTTGTACTCACTTTTTACTGTCATTTTTCTTCACGCTTCGCCTCCAGCCGGTGATAAAACTCATTCCACAGCGCTGGGATCCGGTGAAACAGCAGAATATCCCGGACAGAGCAGGTTTACAGGGCGGGCATGGATGAACTGACAGACAGACAGACTGACACACAGGAGAGGAGAGGAGCAGTTCACACTTGGAGCGCACCGACACAAATGTAGGGAGAGCTGCCGCTGTGCGTCTTCCTCCTTCCTGACGAAGAAAGGTGTGTTTGCTCTCATCACCATCTTAATGACTTTCCCATTTAAATGCACAGGAATGTAGCTGCTGCTTGTCCTGGCTTCGTGGTCCTAACACCCTCCATATTCTGACAAGTTATTAAAAATAAAAAAGATTAACAAAGAACCCTACACCCATAAATAAGCAAGTAAATAAGCACATAAGTCAAAAACATAAAGCCTAAAAAAATGATTCGACATTTAATCATTTTAAACTATATCTACATTATATATGTTTTTATTTTCACACTAAACCTTTGAACAAATGTGGATGAAACTATTCATAAAATGCTAAGAAGGAAATTTGGACATTTCCTGGGCAAACTCCATCCACTGATGAAGATCATGTTCTAAATGGACATCGTGGTAAGATATTGTGCTAACTGATGCTTCCAAGGTCAAGAAACAACAAATTATTTAACCAATTTTAGAAAATGATTTATTAGGAAAAGTATAATATACAATAATGTGTGATAATATATATTGTAATTCATTGTGAAGTAGGCTGTATTTGAGGTAACTTATAATAGATTCAAATTTTTAGACTATGTTGATGTTTCTCATTGCTTTGAATAATATAATATAGTAATAGTATAATCCCTGTGAGCTGTTAACAAGTGGAAAATACATGTATACATGTAACCATATATGGTATATGGTTACATATATATGTAGTTGTGGAAAAGGGCGATTCTATATAATGAGCACTTTTATTTTGGTGCTTAAAGTTTAATGTTTAATGATAATACTTAAATATTTCTACTTAAAGGGGCATTCCAGCAATTTAATATTTGGGGTACCTACAAAAGACAAATAAAACAAAAACAAAATGGAAGCAGCAAAGTTATCCTGACAGCTACGAGTCAAGCCCAAAAGTACCGGATCCTACCTTTCCCATAATGCAACTCAACTAGACCCTCTCTGGTAAATGTACATGTCTTTTCAAACTCCAAATTGAAATGACAACAAGGATGTTCTCTTTCCCAATGGTAGTATTTTCATAATGTACTGTTTCATAACCACTAGCCGTTGAAGACAAAACCATAAAAAAACAACCAAAAAAAAAAAAAAAAAAGCACAAACTGCAAAACTACATGTTTAATATTTATTCTGTTTCAATTAAATGCATTACATATTCTGGCCAAACCTCCCAATAATGATTTTTATTACACATTAGAAAATACAAAATAAAATACAATTAGCTTGAGTTTAAAAAGCCTTTAGGGGTAAGCCTAGAAACATAAGTGGTTCTTAATTTGTAAAATTCAAGGTCTGTACAAATGACAGTACTGTGTCTGGAGGCCTTTAACTGCGAGAGAATTAATCTATTAACTGTAGTACGCCAAGAGACTCAGCTGTGAAGGTGACGAACAGACGGGCGACTCTGGTTCTCCTGTATACATGTGAACTGCAATATGAGAGACTGCACTCAGTAGGAAGTGCTGCATCAACCAGAGACAGTAAACTGCTAAAACATGAGAAGAGGGAACTAGATGACGCTGCTCACTCCACACAGAAACAGAAAAAATGAAAGTCAGAACAGTAAGAGATGTCAAAATGTTGTGCTCTCAGTTGAGCCCTCCCTAGGATGACAGTGCAACAGCAGCCTTTTTGCAAGTTAAATGACCACAGAGCCTGACGTGCACAGACAGAAAGTGCTCCACCAAAAACGCAGAGACACTAATCAATTTTTACTGACTTTGTGTAAGACTTTGAAATCCAGTTCGCCTCTGCAGAGGGGAAGCATCTCCCAGAAAACATCCTGGAAAACTAAAAAGAGGTCCGTACAAATGCTAACAAAAGAAGCACCAATGGTAGCACACTTTAAAATGGGACCTGGTGTGAAATTTGTGACATGGATATTTACTGCTTGAGGACATTTTTTAGGCATTATCTAAATCTTAGACACTGAATATCGTTTTGTGCAATCTGTTGTAGTGTGTCTGCAAATTAATATGTAGTTATTACATATCATGGATGTCGTTTCACTCCTTTCAGTGTCTCCCAAAAAAATAAATTTTCTAACATAGACAAAACAGATGCAGGGAAAGGCTTTGCACTACTTAAATTCAAAAGAAGTTTAAGTATTGTGAAGCTGAGTGAGGCAGCTGTGATGGATTTGTTCAATTTTAGTATAAATCAGCACATGCATTTCACATATCAGAGGACTGGTAACTTCCAGTTAAACATGTAGAAATGTTGAATTCTGTCACCCTGTCCTCAAATTAAAAAAGAAAGAAAAAAGAAAAGGGAAAATCTCACGGGCTCTCTGCCATCATACAGGACTGGAGAAGTACATGGTCACTCCATTTGAAAAGGACAATATTAAAGATACATGCCTAGATTTTGTTACAGCACCTTCAAATCCTAACATTTCATGTATTAACAGTTTACTGGAAGAAAACCTGCACATTTTTGGCATGTCTATCATTCACTAATAAAATCTCAAGAAATCCTCAATATGAATTTAGAAGCTAGAGAGAGCTGAGACTTAATAAAGTGTAGTGAGTTTGGTTAGTGGATAAAGACAAGGCCATTTCAACCTAGTTTCAAATAAATTACATTCTGGAGAGTTAGTGTGGCATTTGCAGCCTGGTGTTAAAAATCAACAGATCATGGTGATCTTAACACTTGACGATCTCTAAATCCATTTTCACTGCATTTCATTTAAACAATCCATATACTTCACCCCAATCCTCTCCTCCAAACGAAGACCACAGAGACCAACAGGATGGAAAAACACGATACTGCAATGCCAGTGAACAGTGAACACAGCTTGGGGGGTGGGGGGGCTGAAATATTCAGAGATGGGTTTTTTCTAAGAAAGTCTCTTCATGGGGTCAGCAGATGTTGCTGAATCAGTCCTATACAGTCCCCACTTTGCTTTGGTGCTTTCTGGGCTGGACCAGGCTGTGCTGTGCCATGGCAAGCCTTGCCGGGCCGGGCCAGTGGAGGAGGGGGGAAACAATGTCCTCAGGAGAGTTCAGACTTGCTGAGAGCGATGGCCAGCTCCAGGTCTTCTTGTTCCTGCTGGGTGAGCCTTGCGAGTCGCTCCTTTTCCTCTCGCTCGCTCTCGCGCTTTGCCCACTCTATCATGTCTTCCTCTGTTGGATACTGCTCCACGAACAGAGAAAACACACACACACACACACACACACACACACACACACACACACACACACACAAAGGGAAGGAAAGAATACACAAACGCAAAAAGAAAGGAGACACACAAACAAAGACACATGTATGCAGTTAACAAATTCTTAAAGATGAAAACTGGCGTCTAGAGCCTGTTGAAAACAGATAACTCCTAATACCAGCAATACCTGGATAATAATTTCAGGGGTGTAGTATTACAAACTTAAAGCGTTGCTGATTGTGTTTAGCCCTGTAGCATTAATTATTACACAAAAAATATCAAGAGGTAATGATTTTTTTTTCATGTCAGTATGGGAACAATAGCTGATCTCAATATACAAAATTTAGATAAGAGTACTGTGTATATATCAGTCACTTTTTTCTAGCATAATTACACAACATAAATAAACATTTTCTATAATAATTCATTTGGTTATTTGAGAATTGTAATGAATGTACTGACTGGACATTTTAAAAATTGACCAACAAACTTGTCGGAGGTTTCCAGTGGACAAACTTTGAAATAATGACGCATTTCCTAATTATCTGAAACACATGTTTGCCATTTCCTGGAATTTATTTTTTGTGTTGATTATTTTAAGGTTTTGTGTTTTTTGCCAGGAAAGAGCAACAAAGGTTCCTGGCTGGAATCAAAACCAAGGATGTTTCAGTTAATTGGTTCACATTTTAGCCCCTAACTGGGAGACTTTGTTATTGCTTATCAGCCAACACATACCGATACATTTGTAATAAGTTCAAATCAGCTGATAACACCTGCCATGATGGTCTGGGTCGCAGTGAAAAGCTGTATTGCCGCCCCCCCCCTTTTCTGGCTCTAGGCTTAAAATATTTCTATTGACTGCAATAGAATTATAAAGTGGCCACAAAATTTGTGAGGGGTTTTTATAAACAGTCAACACAGTGTCACATCTGCAAGTGCCTGAACTGACATTTACGATCAACAGACAACAAAGCTCCTGGATCAAAGATGACCATGAAGAGAGTGACAGTCTTTGCCTCTCAGGCATGTGACGATACAAACTGTTTGGAGGCACGTGAGCGGGATAAAGGCAGGCAGACTGAGATGGGGGTAAAAAGCATGAAAGCCCATATCAACACTGATGATAAATGCAAGTTATGTTACCAACGTCACATCCTTTTAAACAGTTCATGACACCGAGAAGGAACTCGCCACACTGGTTAAACATTACAGACCAGACACAGAGTCAACAGGTTCATTATTCACTTTGAATGACAGACAGAGACATCAAAGGTCATCTAGTGTGTTTTCACCCATGCAAAGGAAAAGTAAGCAACGATGATGACGTTGATGATTTCAGGATGCAGAATGCAAAACATGCATGAGAACATCTAAGAAACGTGATGGATTTAGCAGAGGACATGCATTTATCAATTTTAGAGGATATATCTCACTGATACTTTTGAATATGAATGAAATCAGACATTAATGAAGCACTTAGCAGGAGAAATTATGCTTTTTATTCCTGAATTATAAAGAAAACCCTTCACATGTTTGTTATCATTATCTTTACCTTCCTTACTAGGATCTTGTCAAAACACTTGAGAGGACTACTCTGGTTGTTTTTGCAAGATTTGGCCCATTTAGTGCAAATCCTCTAAATGTATGTTACTGCCAGACATTTTCCAAAGCACACTAGATTATTCAAAGCATTTGCCTGTTTTCCATGTAGCCGTTTCGTTCAGAAATGGAACATGAAAAATAATTAAATAAAAATGTCATGTGTCATGTTCTTCTTGCATAGGCATGAAAGTTGTTTGAAATTAATCAATCACGATTAATAACGTATCTACCTTTATCATTGTGAAAGTTACAGAAATTACAGAACTGAAAATCAAAGGTAGGCTGCTTGAAAGGTCGGAAATAATCTTAAATTTAAAGCAGGCTTTGGAAAATGGTCAGCTATAATTCAAGGTACGGTCACAATTTATGATAAATGAACTGAAATTGCAAAAACTTTGGTCCTTTAAAGCTCAGGCATTTGCAGAAAGTGATGTTGTGGATGCACATAGAAGCCAGAGATGGTGCCCTTGATTCAACTCTTTATTTAACTTCTTTGACAGAGGTGTAAAGACACAGAGAGAATACAGGTGATCTGTTTCTCCACAACATACTGCTGACCAGACAAGGGCCTAGTGAACTGGTGAATGAAGGGATGAATGGATGAACAGATGGATGATAGAGGGATAAATGGATAAATAAATAGCAGCATTTGTAAAGGGGGGAAAAAAAACAAAACAAAACACTGATTTGAGGAATGGCAAAGGCAATGGTATGAGTGAATGAGAGCCAGCCAATCAAACACACAGTTAGTGCGTGCAGGTCAGGGTTCAACAGGGACATGCAGGTGCAGTCATGTAACGGAAGAGGCACTAGAATCAACACTGTCTTTTGATGAGTCATCCATCCCAAATTCACAGCGTGACAGTACATTTCTATGCCGTATTAGATAGCGAAGAGCTGACATAATTTTTATATGGTTAGCAATTTATTCTTGACAGAGTGGTTCAACCCAAGCTCAGACCAATCCACAATGACTAATTTTCCAACAGTGTTAAATTGGCTTCTTTTATATTTTTAATGGATCATTACAACAAGTATGCTGTTCCTTGTGTGAGGAATTTATGAAATGCAGCATCAAAAAGGCATTTGCAGTCTAGCCTAGTCGCTACAGATTTTTTGTGGAGCATATTTTGTCACTGAGTTCGTAAAATAATGATAGCTTCATGAAACTTCAAGTTTTTAGGCAGCAGGCACTACTCCGCATCTTTCAGTCAAGATCTACTGATGTAGTCTTTCACAGTTGTGCCCAGTTACTGGTGGGACCCAGAATAACCAGTTTACACCAACGGCAATTTAAAATTTTACCTGAGTCGCAATTTCAAAGTTAAAAAGGTGTACAAAATGTGTTTTATGAAAAAAACCTTCCAACAGCATGATATTTTGGAATAACACTTTTTTCCACACGCCTTCACATGCACAGGATGTAGTGTCAGTGTGCTGAGTTGGGATGGTGAACGAAAGCCAAATACAAGCAACCTCTCATCTCTCCATTCACTGCCAACCATTACGAGGGATTTGGTATCATAAATATAGACGTGTAATTAACTTATAACAGAACTTGTGTCTGTAACTGCTAATATGTTACAGAGGCAATATATTTATATATCTGTAATTTCTATGATGACATTTCTGTACATTTCTTCATAAAGTAAGACAGTGCAACCTCAATCATAGGGGCTTAAATTAAGTGCAATCCTATTATAAATCAGTAACAAAAAATAATTTCAAGTGTAAAGAAATTTTTACAAGGCAAGCAAATGTAGCATTCATAATAAAGAGCTAAAATATACACCAGCAGCAGACAGTATGCAAGAAAAACAAAGTCAAAAATAGAAGATTTAATAGCTCTTATCAGCTTTGTTCAAAAAATGAAGTTATCAAATAAACAGGAATGTAGGATCAAGAAACTGTGCTACTATATGATACTTTACATAAGCGCATTAGTTCACTTCTTTGGGACTTTTTACTGGCAGTGGATGGAGCGATTTATAAAGCTGGCCTGATTTGCTCGGTGGTTGTTACCTTACTGAACAACCAGATGTGATTTAATAGCAGAAAAAAAAGAGAGGAGGGGATGTCTATTGAGAGTCAGGTAGAGGTGAGGGAGAGGGCGAGAGGGAGGTGCTCACTTTGTCAAAGCTGGCAAATCGGTCAGTTTCCCGTACGTTGTGACGAGGAGGGGAGGAGGGGGCGAAGGGGTCGGCTAAAGGATCCTTGGCAGGCAGGGAAGGCGAGGAGGAAGTAGAGGAGAAGTCTCCTGAAAGCTGTGGGAGGAAGTGCCCTCGTCGATGGAAGGACTCAGAGGACTCTGTTCTGGAGATGGACGATTTCTTACCTGGACAGGTGAGGCACAGACAGGCAGATGTATACAGAAAGGTTTTATTCAAAATAACTTACACACACTGTTAATACATCCCCAAATGTCTGATAGCAACACGTTTGACAACAGTTCAGGAGATGTGCAAACTAAAAGTAACAAGTACTGACCTGGAGGTGGAGGGGGTGGTCTAGTTGGTGTACCCGTTTTTGGGGGCAGGGCAGGGGGCACGTCAGGGCTGGCAGACTGACTCTCTTCCTGGAACAGGTTCTTATTGTTGATACCAAACTGGTCAGCACCATTTGACTGAAACAGAAGGTTCACAGCAAATCAAATCCATATTTGCAGAAACAGAAAAACAAAGAATTACTGCCTTGCGGTTGAATGCCTCCACTAGCCATTCAAGTAGCAGGAAATATGGTCACTATCTCCACTTCCTGAGTTGCATTGAACAAGTATTTTCGCAGAACATTATGATGTCACAGTGAAGCTGACAATCGACCTTTTGGATATAAAATGTAATTTCATCATTTTATCCTATTGAAATTTGCATTAAATTATGTAATAATAAGAGTATGAACTCTTGAGTTATGGCCAAAAACGTAATTTCTGAGGTCACAGTGACCTTGACCTTCGACCACCAAAACCTTATCAGTTCATCCTTGAGTTTAAGTGAACGTTTGTACCAAAATTGAAAAATTCCCTCAATGGGTTCCTAAGATATCACATTCATGAGAATGGGATGGACTGACATCCTGAAAACATAATGCCTCCAGCCACAGCTGACGCCAGTGTGAGGCCATAAAAATAATAATGCATCACAACAGTTATGAGCATATTGTGCCATATAATTGAGACTTTCACTGTACCATACAGTAACTACAGGGCATGTTTACACAGAGCTTTTGTGGTTGGGAATTATAATGCAAAAATAATCTGATAAGAGTGCATAAATAGTTAATATATGCAGCATTTGCAGAACACAACTGTCACTGTACAGTGGTATTTCCAATCATTTAGAATGCTACACATGACATATTGTTGCACGTTGTCTGAAATGAATGATTTCCACTAACTGTTTCCTCCCAAAAACCACAACACACTCACCAACTCACATGCACTCTTCCTGCTTGAGTCAATTCATGCTTTGGTTTTATGGCAGAAGTGAGTTCACTCTGTTGCACCAATTTATACAGCTATTAATAGCTTGATATTAACTGTTTCTCTCACGTACTGAGAGTCATTTCAGCACTGTGTATGTGAAATACAGGACGTGAACAACTCCACTGATCTGAAAATTACCTTCGTCAAGGCACTGAAATCTGCAAAGCCCCCTCCAAATGATTCATTACCAAACACAGCAGCAAACGGATCTGAAACACATGAGCACAAAATGACTGAGTGTATGAATTTGGCAACATTCACACAAACTCTGTAAATACAATATGCTGTATAATGTAATATGTTCCCTATTTTCATTTTGAAAAGCTGCAGTGGCCTGTAGCCCCAGATGATGGCGCCATGCCACAAGTCATACCTGGATCTGAGCTGGCGCTCACTGTAGTACCACCTGGAGCGAAGGGGTCATTGGTTGCTGCAGTGTCCTTCTAAAAATAGAGCATAAAAAATAAATGTACATCACACAAAAATAAAACCAACACTACTCTGGCTCCAATTTTATTCACTAAAGTCACACTTTGTAAAAACTGCAGGAATCACAGTATTTCATTTTATTTGTCTTGTTTTAAAGTGTATACTGACTTGATTAAATGAAATAAATTTGTTAATATCACTTTTCATTTCTTTTAGTTACTCTTTTGCTCAACAGACCTGGACAAGATGGCAGCATACAAAGTTACAGACAAACCAATACAAAATCAAACAGACAGATTAAACAGTACTCTGTACCGCTATTACTACAATACTACAAATACTAATAAGAAACTTATTAATTATTATTACTTCCTGTCATTTTAATACAATAATAATTTAACACTCTGAGCAACTTAAAATTCAAATGATTTAAAGAACCAGTGTGTACGATTTAGTGGCATCTAGCGGTGAGGTTGCATATTTTAACCAACTGAATACCCCTCCCCTCACCCCTCCCTTTCCAAGCCTGTAGGAGACGCTACATGGTCTTCGGGCAGGTCCTCTCTAGAGCCAGTGCTCGGTTTGTCAGTTCTGGGCTACTGTAGAAACATTGCGGTGCAACATGGCAGGTTCCATGAAAGAGGACCCCCTCCCTATGCAGATGTGAAGGGCTGATTCTAAGCCAATGAAAACACAGGGATTCTTAGTTTCAGGTGATTATACACTAATTAAAACATAATTCTGAATATCATATTCAATTTCTGCCAATAGATCCCCAAAAATCCTACAACTGGTCCTTTGAAGCTTCATTCCGTTTATTTTAAATCAAGTTTTTTTGACAATATAAATATTGTATAAAATTATATATAAGTATATTTGCATAAAACGTAAAGAGTTTGACTGGATCATGAAATATTATAATTTTGTCCCACTGGTTACTATTAAAACTATGGACCTTTTAACTGCCATGTTTATAAAAAAAAAAAAACCTTTACCAGTATCATAAACCATTCATAACTGATGTTTAATTGTTGTTGTCTTATTACTTACATTAACAACACCTAAAAAAATTAATTTGTTTGAGTACATTATGACCAGTTGTTATAGAACAATTACTCACCACTGCCAGATCAGAGCTGGCTGCTGAGTAGCTGAAGGGATCTGTCTCTCCGTCCTGAGAACCAAAAGGATCTGCCTCTGCCATGGCGTTGACTTTACCTCCAAAAGGGTCAGACTCAGCCATGTTGTTCCCTGTGGAGCTGAATGGATCCTTGGTTGCTGAAGCTGGATTGGTAGGTTTGGAGGTAAAGGGATCGGGACCTGCTGCTGGTGCAGCTGCTGCTTCATTCATCTTGCCTGCAAACAGGTCTGGTTCTGGCATGCCAGTAGTGGTACCAAATGGGTCTGCTGAGGCAGAGAAAGGGTCCTCTGAGGAAAAGGGGGCGCTGGAGGTCTGTGTGAAGAAAGAGTCTGCAGCAAAAGGATCGGTCCCTTTAAACGGATCTCCTCCAAATGGATCTGATTAAACCAAACAGAAGCAGATACAGAACATGAACATTTGATAATTCAGCATCAGTGCTCACTAGACAGAGGAAACATTAAATACAGCAGATAATGATATCTTTGTTTGAGATTTGTTTTACATGAGAGATATTAGTTCGTCTGTTCATCACTTTCAAGTAGGGGTAAGACTTGGAGAAATTACCTGCAGTATCTGCTTTTCCAAATGGATCATCTTTGAATGGATCGTCTAGAAAAGAAAAAAAACATCTTTACTCAGACAATGATGGCATTTTTAAGGCACTGAGCATTTATTTAACTTAAATATTCAATATTAAACTGAAAAACATACTGTTAACTAAAGTTAATATGTTTGTGGGGACTTACGGTCAGTAAAGGGGTCTGAATGGAAGAAGTCCATCTCAGGTAGGGAGGGCGGGCTGGTCTGCGGCGGCATGGGGCCGACTGGTAACGAGGTGGAGGTGGTTTCTGGGGACTCTGCTGGCTCCTGTTTGCTCTCTCTCTCTGGTGAAGCAACCTGTTAAACAGTTACAGGGAACAATGACTAAATTACACACTACAGTAAATGATGTGTACACTGTCCCCGCTACACATTTAAATTAATGCGTTTTTAAAAACCTCTGAAAGATCAGGTCTGATCCCATTGCATCCATCATGTGCTTTTTGAGGCATGAATACCTGCATTTAGATCTGTTGACACATGATCACACTAAGGAAGACACATTCACTCTTTATTTTATCAGCCGTGAGAACGTGGCTGGTATTGTTTTCACCTTGTGTGTGTGTGTGTGTGTGTGTGTGTGTGTGTGTGTGTGTGTGTGTGTGTGTGTTTGTGTGTGTGTGTGATCATGGCAAAATGTGGTCTTGGAGACATCTACTGTGGCGGGAACTACCACAGAGGGGATCATCTGTCTGTCTGTCTGTCTGTGGACAGATTTTGTCACTGCAATAGCAGATTAAGATGGGGGGTCCGTCCCATGAGTACTGAGCACTGATGGAGTAATGTAGTAATGATTACTGAGTACTCATGGGATGGAGTGTCAACATGTTGACAGGCATCATGGCATGTGTGATCCTATCACAATATGGTCAGTTTTTTTTTTTGTCAGTGTTACAGCCTGCAGGTGCAGTAATGGAAAAGATGGCCTACAAACTAAAGCCTGTGTTTTGTATAAACACCCTGACACAGGGATACTGCGCCAATAATAAAGGTCCTTGGTGTAAAATGAGCTTTGTTATTCAGCCAAATGACAATCCACAGTAACTCAGGGAAGCAGGAAAAGACAGGTACACTTCAGTAATTCAGGGTCTTTACCTCTGGTGGGCTCTCTTTAGACGACTCATCTGCATCATCTGCAACTTCTGAGGAGATGTCAGGGCTACTTTGTTCCTGGAGACATGAGAGGAAATGAAGAACAAGCAAAAATGTATGCATTATATACTGTATATTATATATATACACATACACACACATATTTAACATATGGTGCAATTCTTGTTTTCTTACAAAACTGTGATTACACCAAATACAAATTAAATCCGCTGTCCCTGCATGCTTGGTGGGTGCTAAACAAAACATATATTATATTTTTGTGGCACTGTGATGTTTTTATAGTATCAATGTCAAATAAAAAATCCAATAACAGAGCACAAATGTAGTAGGACATTACCCTGGCTATGTTCATTAAAGTGAAAGGACTGACAATTGAGGCAAGTATATTTATTACCCTAACAGTGTTGTCCCGTGGCTTGGCAATGGTCGCCAGACTATTGTACATATCTGAGGAGGCTAGACTAGTATAGAGATCATCCAAGGGATCAGGTTTCGGCTTTTCCTCTTCTAGAGTATTTGGACTCTCTGCCTCCTTCTCTTCTTCTTCTTCTTCTTTTTCATTCACTTCTTTCTCTTTTGGTTCTGAATGTTCTTTCTGAAGATTGGAGACAGCAGCTGTTTCTTCCACCTTCAGCTCTTTAGGCTGGTCCTCCTGGAAGAGGTCCTGCTGGAAAGGGTCCACCTGGTGCAGCTCTGCTGTAGGGCCTGATGATCCATTGACCATCACAGGAGAACTGTCCTCCAGGGCTCTCTTCCAGCTGAGCTGGGCAGTCACTGACCTTTCCTCTACCTGAAGGTCGTTCAGTTTCTGTTGAACCTAAGAGAGCGGAGAGATGGAGAGGTTAAATGACATAGAGAACAATAAATGATTGAAATACTTTCTATGGAGAAGGGACTATTTATGAGCATGACAGAGATGCACACAAACTAACCTGTGCAACTTGTGTGAAGGAGTCTCGCACAGACTCTTGCAGAGGTGTCAGCTGCTCCTGAGCAGCCTGGACCTTCTCCTGCAGCCTCCTGCTCTCCTCCTGCAGAGCGAGGAGTTCCTCTCGCGCCTGAACTAGCTCCTCCTCATACTGACATATCCTCTGTTCCTGCTCCTCATGCTCCGACTGCAGCGATGAAATCTGTGGTAGATGTAACCATTATGAAAAAAAGTGGAAGTCATATGACTCGCCATATGAGTCGTGATTGGATTATGTAATCAATTAAATGTGATGTTCTCTACCAGTTGTCAGCCATTTCTTTAATTACATAGATTTCCAGTATTGATATAAGTGAAGCAGAGTCACTTAGTGAAAAGAAAACCTCGCAAGACCTACCAGTTGTGTCTCCTGGTTGGTCTGTTGGCGGATGTGAGTTAGCTGCTCCTCCAAGGAGCCCTTCTGTTGGTCCAGCTCCTCCAAGGCTTCTTGGACCTTCTGACGCTGAGCTTGGAGCCGCTGCAACTCCTCGCTCTCCTTCGCCACGTCATCTTGTAAGTCCTGTAGCGATAAAAGCAAAGGGATGACAAGGAAATTAGCATGTTGTTGTGTGTCCTTCCATAGACAAAACAAATAAACAAACGTTTGGTCAAAACAAAATCAAAACCGAACTCTGAGAATGTGACTGCACTGAAGGAATTCTGGCAGTCTAGATGTCTCTTGTCTCGGTGTCTCAGACAACCAGAATGACTAAATTATGGTAATCTATTGGTCTCTAGTGCCCTCTAGTCTACCAGAACACCACATACTCCATGTCTTTGGATCAATTCTGGCAGGAAACCTTCCTTTTATTCATTCCTCCCATCTACCCACACTTTCTGTTTCTCTCTACTGTGGACTCAAAAAAAGCAAAACTAAAAGAGGGCAGATGCTTAGAATTAAGTGAATTTCACACTAGAACTGACTCATCGGTTCACTAACTAAAGTCAGTGAGATTCCTTTCAGCAGCAGCTGTGCTTTGTAGCTGAAAGTGAAGTCTTTACAACACTGGCTAATATCAGAAATACCTGCTTCACGGGTCCAATATATGAACAATAACTTTTCAGCAGGCTCCACCATAGCTATTTGTCAGCCAATATACACAATGAACACAAGGGCTAATGTTTTCTTGTGCTTTTTGTTTATTTTTTTAAGGACTCCTTACGGCAGCAGCCTGGGTTCAAATCCACCACGGCCCTTTGCTGCATGTCATCCCCTCTCTTTCTCACACCCCTGCTTTTCTGTCTCTCTCTCACTCCTACTCTAATAAATAATAATAAATAAATAATAATAAATAAACTTTAAAAATTCCTTCCACTGAATTTCTTTATGCCATTAGTGAAACAGACATTCCTCAACAATTTTAGAGTAACAGTAGTTCACAAGTTCAAAATTAATACGAAGTAGTAGATTTGTGCGATTTAAACGTCTACCATGACAATGCAATTTACCACTGAGTAGATGCGCAAGTGCAACAAATACATTCTCAACCTTTGAGCAACACTGCAGATAAAGTTATAGTGTAGAGTCTGAGCAGGGGTAGTGGCAAATCATGACTACCAAAGCATACAATATGTAATGTCCAGGAATAAACACACACTCCGAAAACACAATACAGTATAAATAGCCAAAACCGCTCTAGGCTTCCTTGCAGTGCAGTTAAGAAATTCAGCTACATCAGCATGAGACTCCCCTGAGACCCATATTCACATCAGACTAAATTCCAGAAGCGGAGCAGACTAGCCCTTTAAACCATCAGCTCCCAAAATAGAGCCCATTTCTCAGGCTCAGAGGAGGCAGACAAACCTACACAAGGACACCACCCTCTCTGTCTCTGAGAAAGCCTAAATGTGTTCCTGAACAAGCGTCTGAGGCTGCTGGCCAAATGTATTATTGATCTCCTCCACCAGTATATTAATCACAACAAAAGTGAAAAACTGCTTTAGCTCCTACGGCTCTTACAGTCTGTTTTATCTGACCTGTATTTTTATTTAAGCAGCAGAAAGCATCTATGTTCCTGTGAAAGACACTGATCATCAAAACAAGAAAGCATAATAGCAGTCTCCCTCTTAAACATCTACACAACCATGCCATCGATTCTGTCTGCCCACAGAACCCTCTTTCTCTGTGTGTCCATTGCTCTGAGAACAGGCACAAACTCATAGACATACAAAGACAATGATACCTTACCTGCACTTCGCCGCTGCGCTCTCTGATGGCCTCCTCCTTCTCCTTGATCTCCTCTTCCACAGAGCTCTTCTCCCTGGGGGTCCAGCACAACAGACAGGAGTATTTAGCCACCAAAGACAAAGATGGTAGACCTGGTACTCCCAGCCCACCCAGCCAGTTCTCCGCTGAGCCTTCTTCACCCTGCCCCTGAACCACCACCACCACCTCCTCTCCCTGAACAACCATGATGCCCTGAACTCACAACTCCACTGTATGGAGAGCAGCTTGAACGCCTGCAGCTATAGCAGGTGTGTTTGCGTGTATGTGTGACACGATACGAAGAGTAAGTGCGTGTGAGACTTCGGGGCTGTGGATGTACAGCACTGTGAGCGTGATGAGGGTGTGTGTTGGGAAAAACTGAGCATGTGCTTGCTCAGTCAAATGTGTGGGAGATGAAGAGTGAGAAGCAGATGGCTGCCTTGAGGATGGAGGGAGGAGGAGAGGGAGGAGGGAAGAGTGATGATCAGCCAAAACACTACATTGATGATTTATGCTGCCTGTGTGCTCATCCTCTCTACTTCACTATTTCATCCACCCAGCCAGAGAGAGACGAGGGGGGGGGCGGGGGGGGGCGGGTAAGTAAGTACCTACTAGAGTACCTAGTACTCTAATGTACATTTTATTTTTCACAATTACGATTAATGAAAAGGTTCACCAGAAACTCGTGATATTCAACTCTATTCAAAGTTGTGCTGTACTTATTGTGTTACTATCAAGATGCTGATATTGTGTAAGACACCCAGATTTATCAGTCATTATTAATTATAAGGTTTAATGATCAGAGTGGCAATTTTAGCAACAAATAAAACTATAATACAGAAATAGGGGTTCCCTTTTTACCAGATATGGATATCCAACATTGAATTGTGTTGGATCTCGTTCACATAATTATCTAAATATTAACTAAGATTTTCAACTCTTGTTTTCTTCAACATTATTATTATATTATATTATGGGTATGTATAACAAATGTACAACAGTATAAAATGTAGAGGAACAGCACCAACAACATTGAGGAAAACCATGACAAACATGTTTCCTGACTGACTTTGATTTAAATGTGATTTTCAATAAAACTGAATTCATGTGGGAAAAATACTGTTATGTACTGGTATTTCAATTCATTTAATTTTTAAAGTCATTCTTATTCTACTTGGTCAGCCTCCTGTATCTATTCATGTAATTTTGAAATAGGATTTACAAATAACACATTTTCTATTATTGTGTAAACTCTGAAAAAGAGTATCTGTGCACACAAAATGTAAAGGTTTAGTAAAAGTTCTGTAAAAATTATACATAACACAGCACTCTTGCTATTTCTGTTCACGCATCAACCTTAAAAACTACTTATCCTTTGCCATCCATTTCAGAGCTGACTAAAAATAACATCAAAACTTTCAAACATCTATTTTCACATTCTCTCGCTCCTCTTACATCAAAATGCATAATTCCCCCGGTGACAGCACATCCTCCTTCAGCAAACCTACAGTCAACTCAAGCTGAGCATCACTCCAGATCTCTTCTTACCCATCGTCATCCTCACCAACCTCCTCATCTTGAGCAGGAGGTTGCTGCCACAGTTTGAAGCAATGACAAACATGAATCATCCTTCCTCTTTATTTGCTGCCTGTCTGAAGCTCTGCTCTGCTCTCCAACTAGTTTCCACGTCTATCGGTATTCCTTACCTCTGCTTCCTACCTCAGAACAGCTGTCTAGCATGTGAGTCTGTGAGTCTGTTTGTTTGTGTGTGTGTGTGTGTGTGTGTGTGTGTGTGTGTGTACATATATAAAGGTGGGGGTGGGGTGGAAGGCCATTTTCTCACTTCTCACTCTCAGCTTTCATGAACAGGGAAGCTAAATTGTGTTAAGTTATGAAAATTGAAACCACATCAACCGATACTGATAACCATCCCTTAGCGAAACTGAGATTATAAATAAAAAAAGGTATGCAAAAATATATTTGCATCTACTCTTAAAACAAGGAGGAAGCCCGAATGAAACACAGTGAACCGTCAAAAAGAAGAACACAAATGCCACATCTGTTACTGAAGTACTTTGGCATTAAAGATGATTTTGGAGCATGAGCAGGTGCTCTCTGTCCAAATAAAAATACAGAAGTTAAATGTTAAATGAACATGAAATTGCTTAGCAATTTAAAGATATTTTTTGCTTGATGTTTTAGACCAAGAAAACGCAAGGGTAGGTGAATACATGAAGTGCGTTGTATATTGCATATTCTATCCATCACTCTCCCTCTTCCACCTCACTGTCAAACAGCAGCTACATAACTCAGATTTTTAGCCATCTGCTGTGTTTCATGCCCTTCAGCCAAAACATGTTTATTTATTCAGCTGTGGGTGTGAGTGTTCAAAGGAAGTCTGAGATAGTGAGAGTGACACATTCTTGTACTAAACATGTATACTAGAGCTAGTATTAAACTCACACGTACCAACCTTAACTGGGACCAGCAGTGAGTATAAATCACCTCAACCTTTCCAAATATATAGAATATATTTGAGCAGAACAAATAACCTCACAAATTCACATTTATGAGATTGTGTAGAAAAATGACTTTTCATAGGTGATCAGCAACCTCCCATCTGCACTACACCACACAAACACCACAAATAAATCCCCAGTTTGAGGGAAACAACGCCTCCTGCTGGTCAGTACAGGATACTAAGATACTGTACAGTCACTTGTTCTGAAAGCAGAAAGCTTTTACAGCAAGAATGTACCATGTTACAAATTCACAATGTTACACTAAAAGATATTTCCCAGATCTTTTTCCAGGAATAGATTCATAAATGCTGGGCCTCACACTAAAAACAAATTATTATGATTATTTATTGATTGATTATTAATTATTTGACAAAATTTAAAGGACACAGCGGCCAAAAACTTTACATATCTTATCATCTATTAGGCAGGATGATGAACATATAACTATAACAACAACAACAACAACAACAACAACAACAACAATAAAAACTCTAAACAAATACAGACCATCTTTAGGCTACAACTTGTTCCAAACAGTGTCATAACCTGCACCTATATGGCATCAGCATGAATATGCATGGCGTTTACCATTTTTAATTAAATATGAGAACAAAAAGGTTACCTTTGTAGTTCAACAATCTCATTGCTGAGAGAGTCCAGCTCCTTGATGGCTGAGAAGTCAGCTGCCAGGTTTACCACATTGTTCTGGAGAGGAAGCAAGGCAGAGGACAATGAAAAGATAGAGGTACCATCATGATGGTGAACTACATCTACTCTAGGCTAAGAATTACCTCTCATCACATATGGAAAATAGATTTTGTAACACTAGAGAGAACAGCAAAGTTACTCATATGTGGATGAAAAATCTTGAATACTTGGGATATATTAAAGTCTAAAAGAAAAAAACCACAAACACAGCACAAACAGATGAACAACAGAGCAACACTGATGGCTTTGCAAAAACTACATTGAAAGCCAGTGATGGAGACACAACTGGCAGGAATGGGAAGCACAGAGGCTCAAGGGTAGTGATACTGGGCAGATACTAATCTCTCTCTATTTTACAAGATAAATCAAACAAATTTCAAGCCTTTTTTGCATCTACAGGCAAGATGTGGTGCCGTCAGTGCAGTCCAGAACACTTCTAACAGCAACCTCTGCTCTTGTCAGCCTCGGGGACAAATACCAATGTAAAATGTGATTTCAATTTGTTGAGAGCGAACTGTGTGAAAAAGCCAAAAAGAAACAGAAATGTGGATACAATTAAAAGAGCTGACAAAGAGAGGCAGTCTGTTATAAGTAATGAGATGCACCCAGGTCAGTAAACTATCACACACTCACTCAGGATTGTCCCACTGCACATGTGAAGTAGACAAAATGTAAAAAATGTAAAGAGCAACACGGAGGGAAAAACAACAAGCTTCTGCATAGAGAGGAAAAGACAGACACAGCTGCAAGCTACAAAAAATCCAAAACAAATACAGGAGAAAGACAGAAAAATGCAAGTCAAAAATAAAACAAACTGAATTTATAAATATATAAATAATATATAAGTCAGTAGTGATTACATTCAAATGGTAATATACAAAACATGAACATGAGGCAAAAAACATTTTATTTTTTGTGCTTTAAAATGGAAAAATAATGCAAGATGCCTTCCTGTAAATACAACTACAGTGTAAACAAGCAATTTCAGGCTGCTGTTTAAAAACACGCAGTAATTCATACATTTACTCAACTTATTTTTAGTTTCATCATTCTGGTTACAACTATTGTTACTACTACGGCTACTGTTACTACTACGAGCTGGTCTTTTGTTCTAATTAACATCATCGGTCTCATTATTAGGGATGCATCCTTCCTAAATCAGGTTTTCTTTTTTATTACAAAAACACACCCACTTTCTGTATCATCAGTCTCATGTAATGAGGAAAACGGATCCACACATCCCTAATTATTTATCATTGACATGAATGCTGGGAGCGACTCACCTGTTTGATATTTTGTTTGTCGGATGGAGGAATCATCTCTGGGGAGAGGTTCTGTGGAGGGTCCAGGCCTTTAGTCAGCTTCTGATTAATTAGATGAAGCGCCAGGGCAAACTGCTCTCGGGTGAGTTTCCCGATGTCTCCAATGTCACAAAGCTCCCTGAGAACAAACAGACCGAGGTTACATAAGAGAATATTGATTTATACCTCAGGCAAAGACTATTTTTGATTGCCTGGCTGATCTTCATGTTCAGCAGTTATAGACGCCAACACACAGAACAGTCACAACAGGACAGAAGCTAATCAGCCGTGAGAAGAAAAAAATCAATTTGGTGTGATAGTCTACTGGTCGGATGTGACAACATACACTGCAGTGTTATGAAAACTGATGTTATTATCTGTCACTTAGTACTGCACCGTTGTAACTTAACAGACGGTGTTTGTCCACTCTATATATTATCTTTAGATTAATAATCACAGGCACTCGGGGCATCCTGTGGGTCTACGGAATTAAGGCACCGACCAGTCATTATTATCCAGTCATCTCTATAACTCATGCTTTTTGGTTTATTTTTCGACTTCAACCTTTGGTTTAGTGAAATTTTCTGTTTATTTAATGTAGACATTTAAAACACAGCACATGATTTGTCAAGTCTAATGCCAACAAATTTGACAATGTCACTCTGTCTCCATTGTGTACTGTTACTGTTGTTATTTCTGTCTACTCTGACCACATAAAATCTATTCCATGTCTGTCTGTCCTGATAGAGGGAGCCATCTTGCTTTTCCTGCAGTTTCTTCCCTTTCATTAACAGGCAGGGGAGCTGAGAGGGAACTTTGCTGCCGTTTCTTACCAGATACGTGCGAGCGTGGCAGAGGGCAGCCCAGTCTTGAGGAAGATATCTCTGACTTCAGGTCCAGACACCAAACCGTCCATATCACCGTCAGTCTTGTTGAAGATCTCATCGTACTTGGCTTTGTCTGCTGGCGACACCACCCACTGCACAGAGAACACAACAGGTTTTAAACTACCACTGTATTTACTTCATAAGTACAGGTGGGATTTCATACAACCTATGACGGTGACATATTACTAACTCAATCCTAAAATGCACTTACCTTCAAGCTCCCTCTCGTCTTGTTCTTTTGAAAAACACACTGAACTAGCCAGTTTGAAATCATTTTAAATGTTTGGTGTTGCAGCTATGTGGTAGTAAAACATAAAACATCCAAAAGCTTTTCAGGTACTACATGCACAGGAGAGAGGCGTCCTGTACTCACAGGGGCAGCTGCTGGTGCTGGGACAGGAGCTGGGGCGGGTTTAGAGGGGTGGGGCATTGTCTTAGAGCCAGCATGGGAGGAGCGACTGTCTTTGACGGAGGGGGGCGAGGGTAACAGGGGCATCACAGGAGGCACCGAGGGTTTTTTCCTCTTGGAGGGTGGAACCAGGGGAGGTGGAAGGGACATGGGAACGGGCTCCCCCTCGAGAGCTCTGTACACCAAATACATGGCCTGGGAAAGGACAACAAAAAATCAGTGATAAAAGACAATTACCAACAAACAATTCTGAAGTTACTTAGACTTCACACTTCTTCCATGTGTCTTGAATTTGTTCCATTCAGATCTATGGAAACAATTTTCACAACTTGTAACAGTCTCCAAGACTTTATTTATAATTCAATAACACACACAAAAATAAGAAATCAATTAAGAAACATTCAAATCAAATAGATGCTTGGAAGATCAGTGCTTGAATATACTGAGGGAACACAGTACAGATATGAATATATCAGTACAGTGAAAACATAAATTGAAACCAAAAGCAGAATGTAACTGTAATCTCTGTGGTTTCTTAGATCATATCTTACCACAGAAAACTCATCTTTGTCCAACATGCCATCTCTGTCAAGGTCACTGAGTTCCCACACCTTCAACACATAGACATCACAACAACACATAAATATTAAGCATGCATCATTACAAAACTATGATATACACAAGAAGTGTCCCTGAAAGCCCTGACTCACTACAGATTCTCACTTCCTCTCTGATTTTATTTTCTACCCTGCTGATTCTTGATTTCACATCCTTTTTTTTTTTTTTTTTACTTCCTGCATTGTGTTGTTCATTTGTTGTCATTTAAACTCTTACATATGAAAAACATTGTGTAATAGTGTATAGACAATGTCAAGTAACAGTCTATTATTTGCCACTTTTTGGTTTGATGTGGGATGTTTTAATGAAATGCTCCTGCACAAATTGTTAACAAATCATGTTGCACTTCTGTTATTTTCAAACTCACAGGATTCCTCTCTATAGTTTTGCCACTTTGTCAACAGATTAAACTCATACATAAGTTCCCTGTTAGAGGATCATACCCTGCCGAGGATGTCCACTGGCAGCTTGGAGTTAAGCAGGACGGGCTTAACCTTGTCCCCTGTTAGCATCCCTCCTACTGGACCCAGACTGTCAAAGATTGAGTCAAACTTCATCTTCTCCTCAGGCTGGAAAAAAACAAAAAAAAAAAACAAAACAAAACAGATGTACAATGATTTGAGGCTGAAGATTCAAACTCAATTTGTAGTATCCCTGAGGCAGTTACTGTAAAAAAAAAGAGGCTATGTTTGTTGAAGAACGATACAGTAACAAGTCAAGTCTCCACAAAGTTCAACAGGCCACAGAGAAATTCAGGCCTGTCAGCTGTGAAAATAAATCATTATAACGTGTGTGTGTGTGTGTGTGTGTGTGTGTGTGTGTGTGTGTGTTTTTGTCTCACATAAGACGCTTTCATTTAAAGTTTTACCAGTGTTTCTGGTAAATGGTTATGAACAAAGAGTACAGACACTGGCTGAATGTAACTGACACACACTGTTATCAAGGAAAGCTTCTGTTGTGGTCAACTTATGAGAAAGACAAAGATATCGAGGCAAAATATAAATAAACATAGATCAGTACCTCACACTTGGACAAAAAAAAGATAACAAACTTGCCAGTGCCTTACCTTGACAACCCAGGGTATGTCAACAGCCACTCCTCCTGCTAACAGCGGGCTGCTTGTGTCATGCTGGAGATCAACAAACCTCAGTTAATCCTAGCTACAGAATATTCAGAATTAAGTCATTCAGAATATATAGTCATATGTTTAAGCAAGATGGCAGTGAGATAGAGAAAAACAGAATTTAATCCCAGCACTTCTGAGTGTCTTGTATACTCTATCTAAAAGGTAACATCAAATGAACAGCAGCAGCATTTACAGCCTGGACAGAGCCTGTGTTGCAGTGTGTAGTTGCATACTTACAAATTTGGGGGGAGGAACAACCACATTAAGGCTCTTGAGTGCCACCTCCAGGCCATTTTGAGCACAGGCTACCAACCGCAACGCAATGAAGAATTGCTGAAGGGAACACAGGTGCAGTATGTGGCGTAAACCTAGCGATCATGTACACTTGATGCATATAAAAAAGCAAATCCATTATGATGTTGTATGATGTAGGCATTTGTACCTGTTTGTTAAGAGAACCTTTACGTTCAGAGTCTGCCAAATCCCAGATCTATGGAGACAGACACGGTGTACACATTTAATCATGCAAAGACAGCAGAGAGGTGTTGCTTCTGTGATAATGTGACTCTTTTTTTCACCTTCCCCAGGACCAGGTCTGCCAAGCCCGACCTCTTCAGGAACAGAGCTGCGTCGGCTGCCGCCACCCGCCCACTGCCAGTCGGATCAACCTTCACACAAACACAGATACAGACACACAAGCCTAAATATACAGTCATTAGAGCACATTTCATTCAGCTGTGCTGCTAACATAGGTCAAATGATGTGGGTCACAACACAGTGTTTGGACTGGAGAAAGCTCAAGCAAAAAGAGAGAAGCAAATAAGGAACAAATGAAAACTGTGAGAATTGCCCTGTGGGGTAGGGCAGTCTCTCAGTACTTGAATCAATACTGATTATAAACCAAAGCTATTTCCTCAGCAGTCTATTAGCTTGGTATTGGATCTGTTACAACTCTTTCATGAGGCTCACAGTGAGCCCACCTGACACATTGGGCAAAGGGAAGCATTATTAATTCATAGATACTTCCTTTACTGGACAAAGAGACTGGAACTGGTAGCAGAGAGAAGAGATCACTGCTCACTGCAACACTACATTTCATTATTGCAGATAAAGCTGGTTTTAAAGTTTAAGGATTAGTACACCCAAAAACAATCTAACATCTAAATTCATGTACTTCTCTTTTGATCTTTTTTTGTATTTCAGTCAGGTCTAACCCAGAGCAATTTAAAGCACAATGCAGTGAGTTAAATCAACATAAAATTACTACATCAGACAATATCAATGGGCTCACTAGTTGATGATATACTGTGCACATGTTGTAAGCAACGTGAAAGACAAACTATTTTATAAAGGATACCATGATCTGAGCTCAATAATCATTATTTTTTTGTTTTTGGATAAATATATTCGCATACCTGTCGATAGTATTTGTCATAGATGGGATTTCCACTGGAGAGCTATTGAGGAAGAAGAAAACAATTCCACATTAAAAACAGTTTGACTGAACAGATGATTTTTTACCATATTTATACACTTACACACACTGTAACTGCAGTTGTCACTGCTCAAATATTCATGTTAGGTTTGTGCAGGAAACTTATCAAATCCCTTTAAAGTAACACTTAAAATAATCTGAGACAGAATGAACTAATACTTAAAAAGCTTTCTCAATTCTGTAGATTCAGTGTACAAGCTCAAATGATCAACAAGTGTTTGCTGGTTACAGTAAGTGTGTCATCCACTAAGCCAGGAAAGCTGTCAAAATCAAAAAAAAAAAAACGAAACAGATGGAGAAGGCAGACACACAAACTATAACCAACATGTTAAAATTCTGAATTATTTTTACCGACCTGTTTACTATTGAGTATCTTAGTTTTTCCCAAAACATAAACAGTTTACGAATGCTGACCTACAGTTCAGGTAGGATGAGACATTATGACAACTCCAGGCATGACAGTATTGTAACAATGCCAGATTAAGGCTGGAATAACCAGTCTATAATTTTTTTTTTTATTATTCTTCATTGAATCGTTTAAGATTTAAAATGGCGCAAAATTGTGAAACAAGCCCAGTACAATTTCCCAGAGCTGTAGGTGAAGAGCGCTAAATGCTTGTTTTGATCAACAAACAGCCCGACACCAAAATACATTTAGTTTACAATTATATAAAACAGCAGGCACATTTTACAGATGGAACAGATATTTTTCATTTTTGCTTCATAAAACACTTTATCTGGGGCAGTAAAAGTAAAATTTTTTGAGTAGTATACTCTCTTACACCATACAGTGGACTAGTATGAGTCAGAGTGACACATAAGGTTTCTGCTGAATTGTACGCAGAGGGAGTAATGACTTGTGTGTCTGTCGTCAGGATATAGGCTACACTTCCCAAGGCTACTGATGGTCATCTTTAGACAGTTATAGCAGGGCGTCACTCTACAGACAACAGTTAATTTGGCCTTCTGTCACATCCTCCCTGAACAACCCTCTTTCCTCTGTTAATACGATTGTCCACTGCTGGGCTGAACAGGAAAAGAATCAGCATTTCCTTCTTCATATAGCTGAAACTGACAATCTGTTGTTGTGCTTTCAAATTGACAGGTGCAGCGAAGGAGGAAAGAAGTTGACAGTAACTGTTTGAACTGTGAATCAACTGGGGAGTGTCCATTCAACTAGTGGGCGAAACTGTCTTTGAATTTCTCCAGAGACATGCAAATTCAACGGCAACTGTAAAACACGGGCAAGAAGAAAAAATATCTGTAAAGATCTGGATGGACGTCAGTCTTGTTACAGACTTATACACATAGCGCGGGCACAGAAGACGACACGCAAGGAAAACACAGCCTTTGATCAGTGTAGTCATTTGTCAGCTCTGTCAACTGCCAATTTTCAGCGAGATAACTGTTCACACACACTTATCTTTCTCTGGCCAATGCAACTTTTTTTCTGTGACACACAATAGTGTGCCTGGAACTGTTGGCGGCTGTAACACTGTGGTCATTGTACTGGTGACTCTTTAATTGAGCATTGAAAAAACACCCCTCAATCATTCCCCAGCTAGCCCATACAAAACTGCAGCAGATAGCAAGATACATTACAGTGCAGGAGGTGACAGGCCACTCTAGTTTGTTCGAGAAATTTCAACTCCCTAATCCACCCATGGCAATAAAACACATTAATGTCACTACCAACACCAAACAGTAGGTGAGTGTGAGGATGATCAGGTGGAAAAGCTGACAGCACCTAAAACAAGCATTGCAGTCTGGCAAACCAATGAACTCTCACAACACAGGGATATCAGCTCAGGGTTTTTAAACTCATCTGAGAGAGATAAAGATGTCTGCTCTGTTGACAGAGGCCACAGTGGCTCAGGTGACAAGTCTGAAACTGTAACCTACTTATTAGACCTGGCTGCTGACTGCTAAATAACTTATTTATTGTGCAAAACAAACCCATTCCCACACATATTGTGGTATTTAACGTAGCTACGACAGCCTGACATTTTATGACAGCAGAGATGGCTATTTGAAACTCAAGTTTACTTCCTCTTATTGGTTGCAAAACAACTATTAACACTATTTGGAGCCTTTTTTCTGTTAACATTATGGACACCAAACAACCACAGCAGCTAACATACAGTTAACGTTGTTGTACACTATATAAAAAGGTCACAGGGAAAACACTAACCCAGTCTGTGGAGCCTGTTTACTTCTAATAATAGCCATAAACAGGTTGGTTATTCAGTCTAACCATATAGCAAGCAGCAAGAAAATTACCAACGTAGACTATTTATGTTTTATGTTTGTAACTTGATTAACTAATTTATGGCGGAAAACAATGTTAGCAGAGGTTGAACTAGCAGAAAGATGACAGGAAAGCCACAATAGAGCCACACATGGGTGTCTCGCGTTAACATCTCTTAGACCAGGACCAACTAGCCTGCAGCAAACCGAGGCAGCACAATTTGTAATTATATAGACTCCCAAACCGAAAGGAAGCCAAGTAAGGCTACAAGGCTTATCTCAAGTTTGATAAAGCGGCTCTAAAACAGCCCAACACTGCACACAAACTAGCTGTTAGCTAGCATGCTAGCTAGCTACGCCCTTACGCAGTCCCCAAAGAGATTAGGCAGAAACTTTTCCCAGTCACAGCAGGACTTAACTTCCCCAAAAGAGGGACGAGGGTCGAGATAATGCCTCCTTCCTGCCTGCCCTGATTCACTAACACTGATCAAATGTCCCCCGAACAGAGCACGGTCAGAAAAGGTTTGCAGTCGTTAGATTTGAGTTGTAAGACAGTGTTACCTGAGTAAGAGACAGAGTGGCAGCCATAGTGTTTCTGTTTCCCACTGCTTTCATGCTGCGCTGCTGCCAGACACAGACAGGGGCCGCTGAAAAACCTGGCACTGGACCTCCACGACCGGGATCAGTCGGGACTGTGGCCTGGGAGTGCACACTTTACTCATTCAAACGTCAGCCAAAACGTTTCCCCTAAAACTAATTTCATTTAATTATTTGTATTTCTCATATTTCATGTTACCATTCAGTTATATTTCTGTAAATTTCATTTCACAGCATGAAGGTGCAAATGTTGTTTCAAAGCACACTCCACTCTACCAGAAATAAAAATCTGGTAGAGGAACAAGGAAACCTTTATTGGCCTATCTATTGGCCTTAAAATTGTTAAATTAAATTTAAGTATCATAAGTCTGATGTGGCCTACGTCCCGGTATATATCATATACATACAGTATATGATATATACTGTCTGTTGTTTTTATAAAATACAATTATTTGTTCTGTTGTCTACATGTTTACTATATGTAGCTTTTTCTGTCTGGCCACCCTGGTGGAAGAGGGTTTCTTTTGTATAGTGGTGCTATTATACAACCCCCCAAAATACTGAGGGCATTACTTCATTAATGTGGCCCAATGAAAAAATGTTCCACTACAAGTAAAAGCCTTGCATTTAAACTCTTTTACTTAAGTAAAAGTACATAATTCTGCTAGAAGGCTCCTTATTTATCACTATATTGTTGTTACCTCTATTATATTAAGTTTAAGTACTTTATATACAAATGGGTTGTTTAATCTATACATAATTTTATCAGCAGGTTATGTTCTGTATGTGAAATCTGAACTTGCAAAGTAACTAGTAATTAAAGTTGGCAGATAAATGTAGTGGAATATTTCCCTGTGAAATGTAGTCGTGTACAAGTAAGAAGCTTAAAGTACAAATACACAAATATAAGTAGTATAAATGTCACCAACGAAACAAATAAAACACCCTACAGGCCTGTGATATCCAGTTAGCCAATGAAAACAAAACATAACTGTTATATAAAAGACATAACAATAATAATAAATTAAAAAACATGAAATTGAGAAGCACATCAGCTCATTTTCTTTCAGTTGTTTTTATTGGACAGAACATCTGTCTTTTTTTGTTTGTTTGTTTGTTTTTTACACAGCAACATGAAAATCTTCCCACTTCAGTTACTACCATTAGTACAAAATGTATCTTTTACAAAAGGATCATCTTTCAGACTGTGACAGTATGTTGGGGGTACAGCAGTGCAGAGATGTTGGCATCAGAAATGGGGAAATTTGTTGTGTACACCAACAATGGGTAAACCATAAGTAAATGCGTACCGAATGAACGAAGGCTTTCCTGCTACTGGCGTGCTTTAAATGTACGTCTGAGTTTGAGAACAGTTTCTTTAGACACACAAGACTACAGTATGTGCATTGAAGTGAAAAAGTGTTAACTTTACAGTACAAAACTATGCAAGGGATTTCATCTTAAAGCACCCCATATTACCACCTTATGGACGACAGCTTTTTTGAACAGGTTGTCAAACGTATAGTGTTAGTCCTTTTGCACTCTTGTCCCCATGCCATTAACCCTTGTTTGGATCAGGAGAGGTTTAAATAAGAGTAGGCAGAATAACCTGCATAATGATGTCTGACTCTGTGAATCCCTTGATATCAACATGAAGAGGAACTTGAGACAGTAACAGGACTGACTACAAAAGATTAACAAAAACAAAAAGACATGAAACAGATTAATAAGACAAAAATAAAACACATGAGGTAAACAAAACATTTACACGGTATCATTCACATACCAAATATAGCTTTTCATGTCACCACAACATTATACTTCATTAAGACCCAGATTTTTCCAAACATAAATGACCATTTTTATATTTCTGGGTACAAATGCGAAACAATTTAGGTTTAGAATTTCCGGTCCTGACATTCTTTATGGCATCGTCATTCTTTTCCATTACTATTCCTCATTTAATAACGATAATAATAATAGTAGTTGCACATGGAAACAGGAAACAGAACAGCAATTGCCCTTTTTGCCTCATCCCTTGCTTTGTAAACAAAAAAACTAATGAAAAACCCCATCCCACCCAACCCCACCCCAGGGTGTCAGTCATGAGGGTCTATCATCTCAGTCACCAGCCTTGTTCCAATGGCTCACTGACTCAGAGAGTCAGGTTCTTTTCTAAGCAGTTCCTGCACGGAGTTTATAACTCATCCTTGAGTTTAGAGTCTGTGCCTTCATCTTCCTCCTCTTCTTCCTCCTCCAGCTCTTCCCCCTCCTCCTCTTCGTCTTCCTCTTCCTCCTCATCTTTCTCCTCTTCCTCCTCGTCTTCCTCCTTTGCCTCTTCTCTCCTCTTCTTGTCCTCCTCCTCACGTTTCTTTCTCTCCTCTTCCTCTTGGCTTTCCTTCATCTTCTTCTCTGCATCCTAGGGTAGATATAAAAAGCAAATTTAAAAGTGATGAATCAATTATTCCTTAATGATTAAACGTCATGTAATGCAACAATCACTAAACACTGAAATTAAAGTTTGCATATCTGCATGTACTAAAGATGTATGAGCGGGACACATGACTACATGCAGTTTGAAAACTATTAAAGATACAAGTTTTGGGCTTACCTTAGTTTTACCCCATGTGTCGTTGCCTACTTCCTCTGCTAGGTTTGGGTCATTGGTGATCAGGAAGTTGTCAAAGATGGTACCAGACTTGACCTACATTAAAAAAAAAAGAAAAAGAAAAAAAAGAATTAGCATATTTTTCTGTTGGGTATTTCATGCAGACAAACAATAGAAAAGAAAGGCTATGTTTTTCAAATACGTTTCCTCTATGTCCCTAGCATTTCCATTTCCCTTCATATGAAAGTGAAAAGAAACAATTTGCACTGACACAAAAAGTTGCAGCGGCTCCAACTCAAAATAAGACACAGCAAAGTGTGCAAGTAAAACTTTCCTATTTTTGGCTGTATATGATTAAACTAAAAGTACAAGTTAGTTTTAATTTAACAATTTCAGCAAATTGACTCTTTATTAAGTGGTAAATAAGAGAGTCAACTTCAGTATCTTCTTACCTGCCACAAGTCGAGTCCAATCACACCAATGCTGTTGTATTTATAGATCTCAGAATCGGCTGTGTACTCCGGGTTGTCAATCTCAGGGTGGATCCACTTGCCCTTGTAGGCAGGATTGTTGATTTCTCTGGGTTTCCACTCACCCTGTTGACAGCAGACAGACACAAAGCCAAGAGTTATGGTTAATGTCAGAGGAATCACAAAAGAAAATACATCTGCTGATTAAGAAGTTTCTGTGGAATAATTATGACCGCGGCTGGACCGAGGACAGGACAGTTAATGAGGCAATAACGCAACAATATGTCAACGTTTGTAAAACACTTTAGAATTTGGGACATTTAAAATGCAAGAAAGGATCCCTCACTGTATTTTATGATCTCAAACTTAATATTTTATCAATTATTTGAATCCATTCATTTATTATAGAATGGATTATAATTCAAGTTTTGCTCATATTGAAACACAGGCTATGTCCAAGATCACTCCCTCATCCACATCACTGAGAGGTGTAGTGTTGCATTAATCTGATTTTCACAGCTATCAAATGGTTAGGAGTTGTACTGTGCGGTTTTTATTACGAAGGTGTGTACTTTTGATACATTGCATGAATCTTTGTGGGCACTATACAGGCCATTAATTTGATTTTACACTGAGAATTTGAGCACTCAAATTAAACGGCCCAAAGTGAATATACTGCACTAAGTAGCAAATGGAAAGTTATTTAAGACACAGGAGTCGTGTAGCAGTGTTATAATTATTTGTTGTTCACCTTGTAATCAGGGTTGGTGACCATAGGTGGCTCCCATTCTCCGTCCATCTCATCATCCCAGTCATCAGGCTTCTTAGCATCAGGATCTGGGATGTTCTCAGGTTTCTCCCAATCCTACACAAAATAAAAAAAATTAAAATTAAAATACAGATAGAAACATGACTACAATGAAGCATATCAAAAACATTTTTAAAAAAAAAACATACGGGTTTCATAGAAATTAAGAGAATTTTGTCTGTTAAGATAAAGATAAGAAAGAAATAGACCCAAAAGGACTATGAAAAATATAAACAGATGGCTCAATCTGACTGACCTCTGGTTTCTTATCGTCAGGGTCGGGAATCTTCTCCCTGTCGTCCCAGTCCTCTGGCTTTTTGGCTTCAGGGTCCTTCATTTTTATTGGAGGCAGGAAGTCCCAGTCGTCCTCCAGATTGCCAGACTCAACCTTCTTATTGTCGATCTTGACCTCATAAGTGTTGTCAGGGTTGACAACCAGCGTGTACAAGTGGGAGTACTCATCATCCTACAGAACAGAAAGGAAATGTGAGCAGCTATTGTGATTGGGTTTGATGCATGAATGATTTCCATATAATGTTTTTATAATGACATACACTTTCCACTTTCAACATGTACTTGCAGATTTGGTTTTATGATGTGCAGGACAATGGCAATTCTGCTATTACAAATCGGCCAAGCATTTGAGCAAACAACCTAAGGGCACATTTATTCATTCAAATGGGAATTAGAAAAAGCGTTTGCCATTTCCCAAATAAAGATTAAAACAAGAACCATTTAATGATGTCTCACCTTGCATCTGATGTCCTTGTTAATCAGATGGTTCTTGCCTTTGTAGTTGAAGATAACATGAACCTTCTTTGTGCCAGGGCCACAAATATCAGGACCTGAACAAACCCACAAATAAACAAGTGAAAAAGTGTTATCCAGTCCTTCAGTTACCAGCAGCACTTAAGCAAACACAAAGAACACCTCAAATTTCTATAAATTATCTATAATTTAATAAACTTTCAAAAACACTTTGCCAGACAAAATCTGTGCCTTTTTAAAGTGGGTGACAGTAAATCACAAGTGTGTGCCTATTTGTCTGTGTATAGAACTAAATTAAGAGCTGTAAAACTGTGCTGAAACATAATGACAAGAAAAAAATGCCACCAATGCAGATTTTCTGAATTGTCAAGGTGACTGGTTTTGACAGAAGGCTAGTACTGTTATCACTGAGGAATATTCATAAGAGACATAGTCCTTTGGCAAACTGTCCAAACTTACCAAACATGATGTTGTAGACAGAGTCTCCATGCATGTCGTCCTGGTTGACGTCAGAGGGAAACAGTTTAATGTAGCCTCCACCACAGTCAATGCTCTGCTCATGTTTCACAGAAAACTGGATGACTAGAGGCTGGCCCTGGTTGCTGAAATCATCAAAACGGGTTGACAAGGCGTAGAAGCGGGCGTCCTGGCTCGTCTGCAGACCTGCATTAGAAACAGTGTTACTGCAATGTGGCTACATTAAGGGAAAATCTAGCGTAAACCACAAGTCATCATGTTGTGTCTATAAAACTGTGCCGGTCATTTTGAATTTGTGAATTTGAACAAGTCTGCAGTTGAACAACAGACTGTTGTGATGATGTCATGTAGAGACAAATACTGGCGCTGCTCCACAGACAGTGAATAATGGAACAACTCCGAGACACTCTAACGGCACCCGTGGCGATTTCACTGGAATATGGGCACATTTCAGAATCACAGCTAGAGGCCCCACATTCAGGATAAATATCTTAAATTATAACAACACCTGAAGCCCCCACACTAGTTCAGTATCATCTGAACTCCAGTGCCCTCTCCAAAAAATGTCCATCACTTCAAGTCTTTTTGCTTTTTTTTGGCTGTGCATATGCATATTTCAGCTTGAGTGTCCCAACTAACAGGAATAAAATCATGTAACTACATCTTAAACACAGATCAGTGCTTCCTCAGTTATGTTGCACTAGCAAATCAAATCAAATAGCAGTCCGCTCTAAACCTGACTTAACATCCTTGACACAAGCTGCAATCAAACAGATGACATATACCCTTATGCTAAAAAAAAAAAAATACAGCTTAACGACCAAAGGTTATGTGATTTAACCGTCTTGCATAGGGGCAACAGATCCACAGTATAACAATAAAAGTTAACCTTTCCACTCACCTTTGTCTTTCTCTGCATCTCCATAGAATTTCCCTGCCGTCAGCACAAACTTGCCATAGTCTGACTTGTGCTTGGATTCAGCCCAGCGACTCGTCCAGGCATCTGCACAAACAATTTTAGGGTTCACATTTGAAAAAACTCACACGCTGCCAATCTACCACCAATGATGCATCAGTGCAGGTGCAATGGGAATGTGTTAGGCTGCCGTAGCCTGCATTGTGTTTTGCCTTCACCATCCTGACTGTGTCTGCAGTGAGAGTGGTGTTGGAAGAAGAGGACAGCTAGGTGAAGGAGGGGGGAACAGTGAATGACCAGGGCCAGAGATGTGCAGTAGAGGGGGGATGGGGAGGCAGCGAGGGTGTGATGATGGCTGGAGGAGGAGGAGGAGGAGGAGGAGGAGGAGGAGGGAGTGGAGAGGAAGGGAGAGGATAGGGGGGTCAAAGATGAATGGCAGTAATGTAGATTAAATTCATCTCTATCTGTGCAGTAAGCAGACATTGCATCATAGAAATGGAAGTAAAATCACAAGATCACGTCAAAAATTCATTCATTAAGCCGACAACCCAGCAGAAGAGAAGTCGACCGGTTTTATCAGCTACTCTACACAACAATGTAATATCTGACATATTTACACTTTCAACAAATCACAACAAAGACAGTTAAATGATGAAGGTATAATTTTGTGTAAAAGGACCTCACCCCCGTCTTCAAATTGCTCTCGGAAATACACAGTAGACTCGGCCAGGGCAGACACGGCCGATACGGCCATCAAAAGCAGCGACAGGGCTGTCATTGTGACGACCTGAAGCACCCTGTCAAATGAACAACTAACTAACTATAAACACAAATTAATCTAAATAATGTGGCAGCACGACGCAGCACCAGTTGTTTATCGGTCCAGACTGTCATACAGTGATGTTACAGTAAGAAGCACCGGGACACCGCTGCCGCTCGCCTCTCGGCTCGGAACAGATGTCTGAATCTGATTGGACGTCAGCATCGAACCTCAATAAGGAAGCGTTCCCGCACTCAGCCAATCACAGGAGAGAAAATCTTGAGGAATAATCGACGTAGCCAATGGGCGCAGACCACGCGTTCGCTTGATACACGCCCAGGGAAGGGTGATGCGCGGCGAGTGAATCACATGAAGAGAATAAATCACAATAAACACGAATAAATAACATGAATAGATGTTTTGTATGAGTCATTTAAATGTATATGAAGCTAAAAACGTTAACTTAGATAGCTAGCCTAGTAAAGTTTATTTATTGTTTAAAAGATTTCAGATTTGTGAAACCTTTATTCTATTTGTCAAAACACAAAAAGGACCAATTTCACTGCTGTATTGCCATGCAGACTGCAATGGACCAGGTCTAGATAAAAAAAAAAAAAT
Organism: Seriola lalandi dorsalis; assembly: GCF_002814215.2. Lineage (NCBI taxonomy): Eukaryota > Metazoa > Chordata > Actinopteri > Carangiformes > Carangidae > Seriola > Seriola lalandi. The sequence goes on along the minus strand of NW_019524388.1, from coordinate 388,814 downwards.
CACCACAGCTAGACAGGTAAAAATAAATAAAGAAATGAATGAATGAATTAATTAATTAATTAATTAAAGGATTCACAAACGTGAAACAGTCAGTTTCTCTTGGTTAACGTTGCCCAGATTTGACAAGTGTATGTACAATGGTTTTGGAATTGACATTCTTCTGCTTTTATTTCTTTTTCTCTCAGTGCCATTTAAGTTTCCCTTAACTGCTGAATCAGAAGCTAACTTCAGTTTCATAAATAGTTTGATATATGCAGCTGTGAAAAACATGCTGATTTTTAAAGATCCCCTCACGAAATCTTTTGACATATAAAATACTGTATTTACTTGTGTCTTCAACTACCAACTATCTTCATTATCAACTGATCCCATTATTTTCTTGATGTTTAAATTCCCTTTTTTTGTCCAACCAATGTTCAAAAATTAGTGAAAGTTATTCCATTTACTGTCATGGAAGACTACAAGAAATAGCAAATATTTGCATCAGGGGAAGTTGTAAAAAGTGAATTTTTGGTATTTAAACCTAAAAAGTAACTCAAGCAATATTTATCAAAATTGTAGCCAATTATTATTTGCTCTTGATTTATGTAGGAGGTTTCTACCAAACCTGGCATGAGGCGCTTCCATTAATTATGAAAAAGAAAAACAGCAGGCACCATGCAGAACAATAAACACATAACTGAGATTTTTGACAAATGAATCTGTTCATATTGTTGCATTAAATAAAAACAGCCGTTGTTGGTTTACTGTGGGTGTTTATTTCCTTAAAACAATGTCTGAGATCATTTCTTTCCACATTGTTCATGTGTTGTGACCCTTTGACCTTTAGAGAGCAAAATCTCTAAAGCAGACCAACTCAGACTGGTGTGAGTGTATGTGTGAGGTAAAGCAAGTCAATGAACAAACTATGCCCCAAAGTAACAAGGTAAAATTCTGTATATGAAGCAATGATGGCTCATAAAATTACTGAGATCAAAAAATGAATTATTAAAAGCATTATTCTTGAACACGTTGGAACAAAAAAAAATCTGATTTTCTAATAGATTCAATGTTTGTGACACCTAGTCCCACACGCTTTTTCCAGTAACAATTTCAAGTAACATTTCCATCAGTGTTGTTAGCTGTTATACAGTCAGTGCTTCACACCTCAATGCCATTTAATGTTCATTAGAAGCCAAGTTAATGGCTTACAGAACTACTAAATGTGCATTTAAGTCCACATAAATAATCAGGTACAGAAACATGTTCAAATATGGCACGAATGATGTCAATAAATAATCAGTGCTAATATAAGCACAATGTCTGACATGCAAATACCAACACAATAAGTATGACCATATCTTAACATAAGAACAACTGTTGACTTTGTGACTTTGGCCAAGGTGAACAGACATAAATAATGTGACATGACAAAATGTCTATCAGTATTCCTCTATAACATACACTGCACAACCACTAATATCGTCTTCTGCACTTCTTCATCTCGACACTGTGAGGATTCAAACCAGGCAGGTGAAGAACGGCTGGTACACTGCATATGATGACTGTCTGGCATGAACACGTTTCCTGCGACACTACATATGTCTGCTGGTGAGCCACGCTGCTACCCCCACCCCCCTTCATGCTGGACCTGCCCTACTGCCTGGCCGTCTCTGAGGGACCTGGACAGACACATGTTGTATCTGTGGGGGTGGGGTGAGGAGAGTATGTAGTGCTGAGCAGAAAAGACACATCTCCTCTGAGGCTCTGTATGCAGATGGGCTGGTAAAGCAATCTCACACCTCCTCCAGGTCTCTCTCTCCATCTGTCTCTCCTTCTAAGGGAGAAAGAAGTTGATCCTCTGGGGTATGGACTTGCATCCCTGGGCTGAAAACAGTCTCTCCTCTTTGGGGACATACAACATCGCCTTGGCCACCTCATCCAGCGTAGCTTCGTCTGTCTCCAGACCTCGGGCTGCGTAGGCATCCCGTGCACAGAGCTTGATGTGGCGGTACTCCAGAGGCAGGAAGGGCACAAAGAAGTCGATCAGGTGGCCAGACATCAGTTCGCTCTGCGCAAACCCACCTGGGAGAGAGAACCACACAGAAAAATTGTTACAAATTCCCAAACACAATTCAAGTTCCACCAATCAATGTTTTTATAGCAAGGTATAAAAGACTTGTGAAAGGGTTGTTTGTACCATTGATCCCGCCAAGAATCAACACCCCCATAATCGTTTTGGTCTATCAGAGCAGTCAAGTAATTTTAACTTTCACTGACCCCTATCACCTATGTAAAAAATACATGCAGCGCAGACAATAACATAGGAAAATAGTTCACGTCCTGAAATGGCAGAGAATTGAAGTAAACTAGTAAAATCACTTCTCAATTACTGCTGCATACCTTGAGACTCCATAGTTTCAGTTCGCAGCCGATGCTCCAGGTCTTCCATACCGATGTCTTCTCGATTCTGTCCGGAGTGCCAGAAGTCCAACGCTACGTCGTTGATTGTTGCCCCACCAATATTACTACAGAGAAGACAGAGAGGTTGTTATGTATTTTGTTAAATATAGATTATTCCTGGACAAATGATCACAGATTACGGTTGGCTGATTATTAAACTTTTTTGCTTGTTGTGTTTAAATATATTAGCTTCATACTTAAACATTGACACTTAGTTATTGTGACACAAATTTATTTTCTGTAGAAGCGAATATTAATTTCAGCGAAATGTAGTTTGACTATTAATAATAAAGCAAATTCAACATGATGACATGATTGTTAAACATGTGATTTTGTATTTGTTACCATAGAGTTTTAGTGATCCCCGGCCTCTCCTACATCATATCACTGTAGTGAAAAATGCCTTTCTATGTTTGACTAAACAGATTATCTGTCTGCAGAAATCGGACATGAGTAATATAAAACATGAAAAATCCATAAAGAGGGCTGATGCGACAGAGGAAGAAACATCCTTCATCACAGATGAGCTGTCAGAATATCTGTGCCAGAGGTGTAAGACACTCTGAATGGCAGCAAGTTTCTGACCCAGCTTCAAAAGACAGGACATACCTGAAATAAAGGACCAACCTGAGGAAGAGGAAGATGGCTCTGCGGTAGCTAACGCCATCAACATTGTCATAGTGATCCATGTAGGGCTTGATGGCATCGATGAGGCCTGGGTGAAGCTTCTCAGCCTCGTCGAAGATGAACAGAGTCTGAGAGCAACGCAACACCATGTCCCGGATTGCTTCTCGCAGCTGACCCTGGATACAAGGAGGAAGACCAAACCATAGTGTAAAAAAAAAAAAAATCACTAAAATCTCTAAATATACAAAAGAAAATGAAGACACAGTTTTTTTTTCATTTTTTCCATTACACTTTAATCATAAGAGAAAAATGTAATTTAAAAGAATTTGCTTTTTTAATTTTGGTATTTATTAATATTAATATTTATTACACAATGGAAGAGCTGTGTTTATAAGGGACACCTATTTGAGACACGTAGTCACAGTAATATATCAGAATTCAGAGTCCACGTTTACAAATTCTGCAGATTCTGATAGTATCAGTATAAAGGTTATCCTGTGTACTATACTCTGTTGAATCTGGATTCATTTATGTAGTAATACTGTGTCAACACAATTATGAAACCTAATGTTAATTGTGTAAGATTGTGTTTAGATGGGACCATGTTGGCATCTGTGCCCTGGTTGGACAAACGCCAAGTTCCAAAAAGCTGTGCGTGTCAGTGCTTGTAGGATCAATGTCTGATTTGAAGCACCCGTCCAAAATGTGATCGTTATCTTTCATACAATGAATTACAAAACACAGACTAAACATCTAACTAAGCAAATGGGAGTCCCGAGAACACTACCAGCATGTCCCTGGAACAGAGCAGCTGACTCTGTGCCAAGTGGGCTCTGTATGCCTTACCTTGTACGTGTCCACCAGTCTGGCATGTGGGAAGTGGAATGGGGCAATGAACAGACGGACACACTCACTCTTCACCCCGTCACGATACAGGTTATCGGCGATGATCCGGGCCACAAAGTTCTTGCCGGTGCCGGACCAGCCATGGAAGGAGAGGGTGAGTGGCTTGTTGGACTCTGGGTTGTTGATAAAACCCTGGATGGCTTTCAGTACCACGGACTGAGCCAGGTGCTGTCCGTGGAGCTTCGTCTGAAGGTCCCTCGCCAGACCTGCATAATGTGTGCAAAGAGGAGAGTGAATGACAGTGACAGATAAAGAAAAATCTAAGAAATAATGCAGGGCTCTGATTAAATACTCAGATTTTTGAAAAGTATGCATGGATATGAATGTTTCTTCAAAATATGTGACACACCAGCTAATAACTTTTTCATCTACTTGGTGTAATTTGCATTCCCTTCTAAGCCAGATAATTTCAGCAATAGTATTTACACTTGTTGCTAAAGCACAAGAATTTGTATTTACTAGTTTATGCCGCAAAGCCCTGATTTTCAACGATTATTTTTTCAATATTCTGTGACAATATTCACTCTCTGACATTCTTTCTCACATGCAACGACTTAACGTATTTACTTATACAGCTAATGGACAGCTAACAAATGGCATTGAACTTTCTGACCTCTAGTGGGTGCAACTACAACAACCCTGCTAAAGAGCAAAGCACTCTGAAACCCTTCTCCAAGAGTTCTGCTTAATTCTAAAAAATATTATTAAAATATCTGACCTTATCTGTGGTGGCAGCCCAGTGTATGGACATGTCATGTGTTCACATCAAAAAGAACATATTACATAAATGTAGGTAAGACAATTAAAGCAACTTTCATTATTGCTTTCACTGTTATAAACTGACAGGAGTCACTGATGTCTGGCTGAACATAGATGATAAACTGTAAATCTATAACTACTGTAAAACAAGGTGACAATAGAACCAACAGGGAAGGTGAAGAAATAAGACATGACATTTTTTTAAAAACAGACAATCCTCTATCATGAGTGTGGGGGAGTGAGGACTATTTCACAACACAGACCCTGAATTTAAAAAGAAAACATGTAAAAAAGTAAATGAAATCTTCCACAGCCATATCAAGACAGTACGTATATATTTGCAGGCTCACTAGACTAACCAGCACGCTCACACACATCACAAGGACCATATGTGCAGACAGTTTCTACCATCAAGCTGGAGTGTGATACCTGTGATGTTGTTGGTTATCCTGCAGTCTCCAGATTCACAGCACTGGCCCAGACTACAGTACCACTGATGCAGCAGGCTAATGTAGTCGTGAGGAAAACCTGCCCAAAGGTCCCTGGTAGGAACTGCTCGCATGGACAGCAACACAATAAATCAGTTTTTATAACAGTGCTGTAACCACTGAGTAACATATCAATACTATGCTAATCAAAACGGAGGGTAATGTAACATGCATAATGGGCAAGCTATAAATGGTGGTAAATGTGACTGGCATTATATAATAGCTTATGATAGCTTTCGTTTTCGCAAAAAATCATTTTAAAACTCGTATTTCTCCTACCTTGCTGTGTAGCATCGTCTTGGTTGGGCTGACACTCCCCCTCCCAAATATTGCAATAAATGTAATTAAAATAATAAGTGGAAACATTGGAGATGCTGTCGAACTGGAAGAAATCGGCCTGTGCGGTCAGAGCCCCAAGCAGAGGCAGAAACCACCGCACATACATCGGGGAGGAGGCTGGTCCGAGGCGTTCAAGACGAGACTAGAGACCGAGACCAGATTTTCTTCTCCCATTTATGAGAACCCGGCCGTCTGCTAGCGGCCTGTACCGTGTGGGGTAAGTCCTCCTCCCCCCGCTGTAGATGACAGCGAAGGAGGGGCGCTTGTCTTACGCCTATGTGCAGCGCTTGCAGGCGGTCACTTAACTCCGCCCGTCTTTAAATGGTCTGCTATTAACCGCATTCATGGACTTATTAAACTATAGTCCACGGATTTGCAGCAAAGGCAAATCGAGACACTGGTTCGTTTTACCTAAAAATATATTACAACATGCAGCCGGCCCGCGAAAGGTAAGCCGGGAACTGCAAATAAAGTGACCATTGCTAGAATGGAGGGCACAATACAATGTCCACCCTCAGACTCTTTTAGATGAAGGGCTAGGGCTGTCCCACTGTGAAATCATTGCGTGCAGGCCCTCTAAAACACATTTTGAGCCTTTTGTGCACTTTTAAGTCTGTACACTGCCTTAGGGAATTACCCACAGTTCATAGCGTTGTGACGTTAAACACGGGGTTACCGTGGCTACGAGGGAAAGGCCCGGAAGCGTTAAATGCCACAAAACGAATGAAAAAAAAAATATATATATATATATATATATAGCAGGAAAGGCGTGAACCCTCTGCTTTATAACCTCTTTGAACCCGTGAAACTTCTCGCACTCTTACCAGGTGATAAATTAATGAGAGTTAACAGCTTAGGTCGAGGCATTTCTGACCATATTTGAGGAGAGCCAGAGGACAACTAGGTAATTTCCCGTGTCGTCTTTGGCATCAGAAAGTCAAAAAGGTCGGCCAAAAACGTTATTTACCCATCCAGTTAGCACTACAGTATTATGTGTCAACATGAATTTCATAATCCAGTTTATGTACTAGTTGGCCACAAGGAAGAAAAAAAAAAAAGCGCAACACTGCACGTTTTGTTGGTACAGACTGTACTTTGGACACAACACAAACAGCCATAATATTTTAGTATTTATTGGCACAATGTTGTAAGACAACAACTGACACATGATATAACAGGAGTACAGTCAAATCTAACAATTGTTTTCATTTATCCTAGAGTCTAACAAGGCCAATTCATCTCAAGACCAATCGCCATGGACTTGTTGGACAGCCGACCCTCAAAACTCAAGTATCATTATCCAGACAAACCAACTTCAGCAGGCTCACTTCGGCCCTGAGACGAGAGCCTCAGGTTTTTGCATCCACAATCCTAAAGGGAACAGACATATCTATTAAAATCAGGGGAAAGGAGCAACACAAAAAACCAAACACATTTGATGACCACACAGCCTCAGACAAAAATGGAACGGTAAGGGATATAATCAAGAGTAATTCATTTGGCAGAATCTTTTCATCACAGGTAAGGTGGTCGATTTGATCTTAAATTTATGCCAGCCACTGAGAAATTTCAGTCAGAAACTTCACTGCTGACCAACAGCAAAATGAACATGGGGTGCTCAAATTAGTTCAAAGACCATGAAGTGCTTACCAAGCTCAGTCTGATAGATGTAGCCCTTTCCTGGAGATGAGAGAGAAACAAGCTTATTACAAGTCAGTGACTGGTTGATTAAGATTTACTTCAACAGGTTACTCAGTAACAGATGTTGTCCACATTTTAGTTCAGGTCAGACATTTGTTTGGACATCACTGAACCCATTAAAGTTTCTGTAGAAGTGCATGCATTTTCAATCTCACCTCAGTCGATCTCATCTTTGCTGTTCAAGCTGGCTCAGAGTGATTGTAACCTGAAGATAATAGAAAAGTGTAAGTTAAATATGCACATGAAGTGTCAGGATGACAGTTTCTACATTGACCAGGTCAGCTAGAGCTAATATAACAGACTCCATGATTTACAGTCAGTCTTCACTTAGTCATCACACAGGCCAGACTACAGGGATCACCACAAGGTTCACTACAAGATCCCAACTAATGTACATGTGCAGCTCTTTCAGACCCAGGTGAGGCAGCACTCAGGGGGAGCTGCCCCCCCCTGACCAACTACACTCTTAGTCATGTGATTGAAAAAATATGTAATTTAGGATTAAATGCAACTGATCTGGGTCTGAAGTGCTGGAATTGCTGTTGATTTTCATACTCACCTCATTTGTGTGACATCTTGTGCAAACAACCGTTATGCCATTTGGTCTGCAAAGTTAGAATAGTTTGTAAGTTAATGATTTTTCAAAAAAGAGGGAGAGTTCTATTCCTAATAACCAGATCAGAATAAAAATGACCTATTTCCTCAACTGGATCAGAGACCTGATTCAAATTCATCACATCTGAATGATTTTGTTCACACAATGTTAACATGAAGTGATACTTACCAACAAGACTGAAGAGTCAGCAAAGGTTGCATGTCTGGTGAGAAAAGAGGAGAACTTAATGCTTTGCCTTAAATACTTCAGGGCTGATGAACAATTGCAGCTGACACATCAGCTAGGAGCGAAAGACAATAGTAGTTCTTCACGGTTTAATCTGCTGAACTATGCGATCATCATTATGTCAAGCAACACTAAAAGATCAAATTAGATCAGCCTTTCAACTCACCTTTGTCTTTTGCAGACAGCCAGTCATTTCTGAAAATGAAAAGAAAAATTAAAAATCACTTCAATAAATCAAGTAGCCTCATAAGTGAGGGAGGCCGACACATCAGATAGGAGCGAAAGACATGTTTCTTCGTCACAGTTATCAGCTGAACTATGCAATCATCACTGCATCAGACCAGTTTGATATTCAACCAGTAAACTCTTAAAGCACAAACTCACCTGAAGCTGAGCCAAGAATATTCTAACCATATCCATGAGTACCAGGACCATCTGCAAGTCAAACACAAGACATAAATAAAAACCTAATATATAGTAAATATGCAAGCATTTCTTAAATCAGTACTGCATCAGAAAAAAGTCATCTTTCACTCTTTTTCAGAGAGATTCCCATTGTTTTAAAACAAAAGTCATCATTGACAGTTTGTTGTGGGGACAATAAGTCAAATAAATTTTAGTTCCATTACCTGTTTGATGTTGTCCAAGAGTCAATTCAGTGACCATGACCACACCTGCAGGAACACAACATAAATGAGCAATCAAAACAATAATGTCAAGGGTGGAGGTATAAACTTAACAGTGCCTCAGATAATGTAACATGGTGGGTACGAGTATCGTCATCCATCTTGTCAAGAGTAGCAAATAAATGTCATCACAGCAGCACAGTGGTCACATATAGAATAAGAGACTGATGCTTCTCTGGGTTGTGTAGCTAGTCCAGCCATAGCTGCACCTCAAATGTTTAAATCTGTAGCACACCAAGACTGCAGTAATCAAATGATGCAGTTGAGTTTTGACACCCATCAATGGCAGTTAAGCAAACATGGATCCAAAACCCAACACTCAAATCCTTTGTGGGGTTCCCCCCCTCACCTAGCTGTCTAATGACAGTTGCCTGGTCTCCTGGCTCAATGAGGCAGAGATGGTACCATCCTGATCATGTGCATGTGTAATGTGCCTTCAACTGGCTCAAGGTTAAACTTTACATTTTAGCAGTTCTGGTGCAAGTAGTTTCCAAGAGGACAATAAGCTAACAATTTAAGAGATGCAACCTTGAGCTTTCTCATAAAGCCACATTTTAAAAGACTAAATTTAAAGCATCCAAAAAAAGAAATGGTAATTGGAAATTCTAATGGAATGCATACCGGTTAAAGGGTTTTAAGTCACTGTTCATCTGTTGCAGACTGCTGATCTCAATAATAGGGCTATTTTGTTACAGTTGCTGAAATGTTAAACTATCCTCAAAGAATTGCCCAAAAAAACAAAACGCCCAAGTACAGATACAGGAACCTCAGAGAAGCATGAATCCATCTAGACAGCCACACTGAGCAACACCGTGCCTTACCTCCTCCAGTTACATCATGTCTTCCGATTTTCCTGAAACCTGAGGACACACACAATTAGTACTATACTGCCAAGATCAGAGAGCAGCAAGTACAGCTCAAATAGAGAAGTCTCAGTGTAAAACGACTCAGAAATCACTTCTGTCCACTACTCTTATAACAAAAATCATCAGTGACTTCCAGTTAGGATAAATAGTAAAAAAAAAATATATATATATAAAAAAAAAATTTCCAATTACCAGTGCAGCATTTGATGACGTCTAGAACTTGGACACATCCTTTTAAACCTGAGGAAAAGAAATGCATTTTAGTAACAAATCTCTGACACACCAACTGAGTGGTACCAACTAAACTCATTACCAGTGTATTAATGAACCTCAGTGAGGTATTTTCATAAATCACTTCCAACCAGTAATCTTTAACATACGACCATAAACGAGCATTTCTGGTTCCTTACCGTATGTCCACCTTCATGGTTCAGAAATCCTGTCGACGGGCCTGCAAGCACAGACCAGAAACATTATAAACTTAAGCACATAGATTGTTTAAAATATGCAGTTCTGTCGTCTTGAATATTAAACATTAAATCTCAAATACTGTTCGCCCTGCGGCTAGCAGCATAGGAGCTTCGCATTTAACTTAAAATGGCAGCATACAGTTCTGAACGATTGTCCCATGCAGTCAGAAATGTTGGCGTTTCTTCACATTTACTCAGATGTCCCTACCAACATTTATTTCATCATATAGCCATGGGGCAAAGCTGCACTCAGATAGAAGGGCTGCTTAGCATCATTAGCAACATGCGTGATACAACACGTGGCTGAGGCCTGTTCCTGCTGCTAGCATCAGTTCACTACTTCACACGAAATAAAATATTTATCTGAAACAACAGCACATATCCAGCGGGATAAACATACACATTACAAATCTACAGACATAAAAAAACGGCTTAAATAAACAATTAACCCCGGGTAAAAGGCCACATCCGCAGTGAAAAGGAGAAGGACAAACTTACCTGTCAGACAGCAGGAGAATGAGAGAGGGCAGAGGGTGCAAGGCGCTTTTATACGAGATGTCGCGAAGCATGATGGGAAAAAATTGTCCGATGACTAGCGCCCCTGCTCGACCAATGACCAGAATTAAACCAAACTACAATTATATTTTGTGAAACGAGGTGGACGATATGGATATATTATTTTTCAGTTTATAAGTTTATAACTAAAAGTAGTGACTAAAAGTAATTAAGTCTAATACAACAGCCCTGCCATAAATCCAACCTTCATGAAGTTTATAATGTTCAGTTCGTGTCGAAACTGTGTTTTTTTTTCAACTTTATGGTCATTTCGGGGGAATGATTTTTTTGTTGTTGTTATGCTACTTACATTTCATTTTGGAGGATGTAGTTCATGTTGGTATTGAACTGTACTGCGTCACACTGATAGCTGTTTCTATTATTTTATCCACCCCATTTATGTCAGTTAGAAATACCTCTCTATATAATGCACTACAATTCAACAGTGCCACACACTGTAGTGTCCAAAATAATCATACAGTTGAATCAATAGCTCTCTGCAACAGTTTCAACACAAATTGTACATTCTAACCTTCATGAATGAGGATTTATTGCATCACTGTTGTTTTAGCCAGGAGTACCTAATAAACTGCCAACTGAGTTTCTCTAGAAAATCAATTGAGAAACTGTTTACACACACACCAAGAAAAGTCATTCAAAACTTTGTTAGTGTATGTGCTATGCAGGCTTCAACTTTCCACATCACACTTGTATAAGATCCCTTTTCCAGTGTCAAATCCACAGTGCACAAACATCATTCTGCATGTTGGAGATCAAACAATCAAAAGAAGTAACACTGACTGAAACACATCTTTGAGTGGAGGAGTTCTTTAAATATCTAACGTATAAAACTAGTTGGTCACATTAATGCAGAAATCATATATAAATTCTTGATCTTCTCAAATCTTGATCCACAAGGAGTTGTGCTTGTATAAGTGATATGGTATATCATCTCATGATATCTATCCACTACTACCACTTAAAGAAAAGTATAATCAATAAGTAAATGTTTTACAGTGAAATGTAATCCAAATATATTTATTCAATATATACCAAGACGAATGTTGAGGATATTATTTTGATGGCAAACCCCAAGGGGTCCAAAAAGATGCAGGTTCACTTTGTCACTCGTTTAATTGGTAATTAACTGAAAATTAACAAGGGATTTGTACCACTAAAGCACAATTTCAAGTAAGATCAGTGCTGCATTATAATCTAATCTTCAGAGTCATGCACAGAGGTCAAATCCCCTGGACACCCACACAGTTGTTTTGAAATGCTGTTTGGTTTTAAACCTGTAGTCAAGTGATAGTGGGGTGGAGTTACGCTGGGAATATAATGATGCAAATCAGCTCTGTGTACTAATAACGAAGATAGTCGAGATTAGTATTCCCACTGTAACAACTGCATCAAAAAAACTAACAGAGGGGTGATGGCGGACATGTTAATCAATGTCATGCCATGTCATGACGTGTCATGTGTGGCCAACGACGTGAATTCAAGTGACATGCAGACATATTCTTCCTAAAGAAAAAACTAAATCTTAGCTTCCTCTCTGTCTTAAGAAGATGCTCTTTGAAAGAACCATGACAAAATCTCACAGGAATAAACTCATGGAGATTTAATATTATGCATCAATAAACAGGAGGATCTGATACAATCAATGGTTATGATCAGAAGGAAATAAAAAATACATTTGTTTTGATTGCTCTCTATCAGGCGATACTGAGTGATACTGAAATGTATGGCAAGGCCTCGATTCAATATAATTTACAAAGACAAAACATGGAGGAAAAAACAAAATAATAACTTTAAATTTAGCTTGGACTCAATTTAATTTGGCTTGTTTCTAAAGGCATTTTTGTCTGCTTTAGAGGAGGATTAAAGTCCAAAGCAGCAAACACACCACATACACAGGCATTTATTTTCACCTAGTGTGTGACTGGATGCGCTTACAACACCAGGAATGTGGCTTTATAGATCCCTTCACCAATTAATTGAATTCTAAAGGTCCTTTACGATTCATCTGAATCAATCAGCTTACTTAATGTAATGGCCAAATATCTATGAGACAAAATAATGAAATTGCACACAAAAATAACACGGGAGGGCTGTTACGAGCTTGCTACAGCATTGAGAGATATTCCCAGGCATTTTCAGGTGAAAATTGTTTATTTTTGTATCTCATCCAAATATGCCTAATTTAGATCCAACCCATGTAGCTGTAAATAAGAGAATGAATGATGGTTCGAAAAAGCATAGGTGTACAGTAGGATAAATATTGCCCTCTATGTGGTTCTTATCTTGAAAAACATTGGACAAAAAATTAATATTACAAGACAACTGAACCGGTAGAACAGTCTGGCTCCTCATTTTCACTCTCCTCACCCTCTGACAACACGAAGAATGGACGTCAAGGTGGTCCACTCAGACATCAGGGATTTTGGAGAGGATACCAAGATAGGTGATGTGCAGAACAAAAGGGAGACTTCACAGACTCAGTCCTAGCTTTACGTCCTCATTGTGGACCAGTGATCCAGAAAAGACAAAAATATGTAAACAATCATTTGTTCATAAATGCCTTCAGGTAACATGGAAACATTTTTAGAGGATTGTTTGTTCTCTGTCCAGATCAAAGTCCCTTTTGCCTTTTCTTTAAACCTTTTTTGGCATAATGGACAACCAAATTTGTCCTTTTGACTGGCAACGTAAATTATTTCTATCTACATTGCATATATTCCATAAACCTATACTATGGGTTATGCAGGGCTTTGCTTCTGGATAACACTTGGGACACAGAACAGTGTGAAGGACCAAATAGATGGCAAGTTAACTTAATCAAATGGGTAAATGGAATGATTGCTAAAGATGTAAAGCCATCAAGTTCATATCCTCAAATATTTTACACTATTGCCAGAAAAAAAAGAAAAAAAAAAAAGAACGTTGAAAATAAAAAAAGAATATATATTCATATATCCATCATATGTATATCATATCTATATATAAACAACAGTTATAATTAGTTGCAGGCAAGCAGAGAATTTCTCCCCCGCCCCTTTAAGATTCATCCGTTCCACCGTTATAAGGCTGTCAGACTCTCAGAGGGGGCAGCAGCTTTTTTTCCTCAGTCACCAGATTCCCTGAGATGTAGAGCGCTGTTTTGTTTGTCAAGGTTTATTTGATTTGAACACCATCAACCACACACCCCTTTACAACCCCCCCAAAAAAAACCATGTGTGTTGGGAAATGAGTGCTGCTCTGTCGTGTGGAGCTGATGATGGGTGTGGTCGTGAAGCTGACGGACAGAGTCGAGAGACGAGATGCATCGGCGCTCCCGTCTCCACTCTGCGCTGCCGAGTCTCATGTTGGCGGGTATCGGTGGCGGTGGAAGTGAGATTGCCCAAATAAGGAGAGGAGGTTTACTAATTTTCATGTTACATCTTTGATGCTTTTCCATTTGATTTCATTCATTTCCATATGGTTGTTTTACAGTCAAATGCAAAGCTGTGTACATATTCAATCATCAGTCATTCCAAGGCTTGGATAAGAAGTGGTTTTGCAAAAGAGTTCTTATGAAGACTCTGCTGTGTGTGCATTTCTTTATGCATATGTATGTGTGTGTATCAGAGTGTGCGTAGTCTTCTCAGTGCCTCTGAGAGGCTAATCTCTTTAATAGAGGATCATCGTAGACCCAGCACTCCCCATCCTCATGGAATAGCTGTAGAAACGCACAAACAATAACAATTATTACACTCAGTTCATCTGAAACATCTATTTTAAAATAAAACTACAATATCATCTGATATTTCTAACACAGATCTCTGTCTACCTGTGAAACAGAGGTCTTGGATCCGTGTATATTTCAAGTACATTGTAAGCTTTCTGCCATCATTTTCCTTTTATTTTGAATGTTATTGCCAATGGGGACTGAATACAAACTGTGAACTTAAAAATAACTCAAATTTTAACTTTAATTTTTGCTAATGTTATCTCATTATGTTGTATTCAGATTCAGTCATTTGATGTCCAAAAAACAAGAATATATAGTGATTGATAGGGAAAAAGATGCATGTCAAGGTCTCTTCTCACACAGTGTTCATGTTCTTTGAGGCAGCTGAAAAACAAAAGGCAGGCAGACTCACCCTAGTCTCCCACTGCTGCTCGTTCTCCTTCCTATCTCTTGCTTCGGCTCTCTGTTTCTCCTCCAACCGGTGTTTGGCTTCTGTTGCTGCATCAATGTCTTTCAGTTTCAGGTTCAGCGTCACATCTCTCCACAATCTGATGAATTAAAGAGTTAAAAGTCAAATACACAAACAGGCTGGTATTTCTCCAAGTGAAGCATTTTGTTTCGGCATCCTTTCCTAAACTGGTTAAAGGTTACGAAACAATTTCATTTCTCACCTTCGGGACTCATACTCGAGTTGGTCTTCCAGCTTTCTCACTTTCTTCTTGATGATACCCATCCTTTTAGTATCTATGAACACTGTGTTCTCCTAGAAACACACAAAATGCACATTCATTCATTTTTTGATGTTATTTACTGCAAAACTGCTTCTTTAGTAGTTACGAGTTTCCCCTTAGTGATTATTGTCTAATCTGATGAATACCCTCCACCCACCAAAGAAAAATTTTTAAAAAAGAAATAAGAAAAAGAAATAAATATAGGACTCACTCCAGTTGCCCACTTAGCATACATCACTCCGTTCCATTCCCCTTCAATGGAGCAGAAAGACTTCTTATCATTAGGTGCACTGCAAGAGAAACAGAAAAGAATAATAATACACTTCATTAAAAAGGTCAGGATCTTTTATCCTTTATCAGTCTTCGATCTGTGATCTAAAATTGAATTGAGCAACCAGTTTCTTCTTACAAAATCTCAGCAGTGATCCTGTGCTTCTTTCCTCCGTAGAAGGGTTTGGTGTGGAACACGATGTTAGCACTGTAGCCCGACTTGGAGCAGGAGATGTTGCACTCCCCACCCAGCTCCACCCACGGCACAGTCAGAATCGACCTGGACAGACAGGCTCAGGTCAGTGAAGCAAACATTAATGACCAGACAGTAAAAGTAGAGTGATGACACAGACAAACACAGGGAAGCAATAAGACACACCTGCCGTATCCGTTAGGGAAGGTGAGGATGTAATGTTCATCATGCTCCAAACACGACACACAACCTAAAACAAACCCAGCAAGTTATTACTTCACTTATTATTAACTAAACAAAAATGTGTAAAAATGTATACTTTGGAGTGTATGAGGCAGTCCTCTTGTGTACCTTGGCCAATGTTGTGGACACCTATGGACATGCCTAAGAACTTAGACTTAGTCCAGATGTGAGCGTTGAACTGGATCTTCTTATTTAAACACTCTGCGTAGAATGCAGAAACTACAGAAGGTAGACAAGATGTATTGAAGAGTTTGTTTAAAAAATGGACACATTTCAACGACGGACCAGCAAGGGCCGCTTTTCAAAAAAAAGAAAGGTCAATGTTCAGTGGGCTTTTCTTGACCCTAAATGTCAAAAGGTTTGGGCAGTGCTGTGTAATTATTCAGAAGGAGGAGGTTCGACACTCACTGGGTGGGTGGTGAGAGACCTGCTCTGCCACAAAACACACACTATTGGATGAAGACCAGGGAACTGGGCCCTCTGACACCGTCTCCTGAAGGGTGGTAGAAGGTAAAGGATTGAGAACAGATCAAACCCATGCTTACTCTATGTTACAGTTCTACAAAATATTAAATTCAATTTTTTTTTGTAACTATGTAAACAATATTAAAGTGAAAGGTGTGGTATGTAAACCTAAAAAGCAGCCAGTTGTAAGGCAAGAAGTTTACTGTTTGCAAAAGGGACTATTCTTGCAATTCAAGTTAAGTTTATTTGCATAACCAAATATCACATCCAGTGTCTCCATGGTCCTTACAGGCTGACAACATATTTTCAACCAAAGTCACACTTAGCTTCAACCGTGACAAACTTTTGCAAATGAGGCTGACGACTTTGACTGCAGAGGCATGTGGTCTCACCGTGTGTGGGGAGGGCTCCTCTGCTTCACTGGGCAAATCCCAGTGGCAATAGAAAACTTCACCCAGGATTGGATTATAAGGTTTCTTGGCCACTGAGCCTTTCCTCCCTGCATGGAAGGCTGACAGGTACCATTTTACCACCTGAACCATGCGCTCCCGGGGCTCCGGCTGCTCAGCAATACTAGTGGAAGTCAGATGAAGGGCACAGTTATTGATATTTTAATATATTTAACATATTGGAATATCTTGTTGAAACAACTGTTTGCACAGAATTGAGGAGTTGTTGAAGTGGTACATACCTTACAAATAAGTCAGGGTGTGCAAAGAAGTCTGCGTACATTTCTAACAAAGACCTCCTCTCTAGGATGAAGGTAGGCAGGACCACCTGTGAAATATAATGAAGGAAAAAACTGTAGCTGCGTGGGTTGTTCAAACGAAACAGCTTGCACCGATCATATTAGTGAATAAAAAGAGGATGGCCTGCAGTGGGAGAAAGGCAGAAAAAACAAAGAAAGACACTGGACTGGAGTCATGCAGACATCAGTGCGCTGCTTTGAGCTCTTCACCTTTGTGAGGTCCATGCCCAAACGAACTTGAGAGAGCAGATGCATGATGACACTCTTGTGCTCCTCTACAGACTCGCCCTCACCATCATCATCACGGTCGTCATGGCTATCAAACGGATCTGAAGACGACAGCAGAGGACAAGTCATATATTGCTGTAAAAACATTGTTGCAATGATACAGTATTAGTGAGAAAAACTAAAGCTTAGTTTTTAATGCAGAAAGAAGCAAAAAAAACTAGCCGTAATATATTTGTGTGTCTTGTGAGCTTTCCCTTTGTACCTGCATCTGTGGTGCCATTGGACATGGACGAGTTGAGGGACTCAGTGGTGTCTGGTCGTTTCAATGCTGTTTCTTCATTAGTGAGGGGCGGGGCAGCTGCAGGCCCTGAGGGACTGAAGTCAAGAAGAGGAGACAGGAGCGGAAAGGAGGCAGGAGGCAGGAGAGATAAGGAGATAAATAATGAGTAGGATTTCACAGGCAATATTGTTGCAAACTTCTCTGACTAAGGCTGCCAACGCAGCTTGACTTTTATTCTAAACAGCATTTTCCCACCTAAGCTGCTAAACACTATAATTACAGCAATGTTTTTAAACTCTGAAGCAATAGATTCACTATGTGCAATGTTTGTTGCCTGGACGTTGGGTGATACAATACTCACTCTATGCAGTGTTTAGGGGAAGTGCTGCTCTGGTAAAATTCATCAGCATCGTAGAACTCATCCTCGCTGGAGGAGTAGGAGAAGTCTGGCACCGAGTGCGAGGGGAGGGGGATGTGAGCTGGGGAAGCAATGCCGCTACTGGAGCCTGATGGGCCACTCCCTGACAGAAAAAAAATAAAAATAAAAATAAATAAAGCATTGTGTGTGTGATGTCAGTGTTCTCTTGCAGTGTTTTCCCTTTAATGTGGTAGATCCAATAAATAAGGCTTTTTTATTCATAAAGCACAAACTCATTTCTGAGCCCAGTCCAGCAGTCCATGTCCACTAACCTGTCTTTAACATATTGATAGCTTCCTCTGCAGAGCATATTGACAGTGCTATCAAGCATGCAGCTTGCCTCTTTAGTGCACAGCACAGCGTTTTATTAATGCTGCCTCAGCACAGAAGACAAACAGGCAGGAACCTCTGCTGTCTCTTGCCTTTTTAATTTACTTTATGTTCATGGACACAGAACTCCTGGAAGAAGTACAGTAACAATTAATAAAGTATTTCTACTTCTGTTGTTGTGGTTGAGTTTCCATTTCATTAGTTTCATGTAGCTTGTAAAAAGGATCCAATAAGAAGAAATAGCTTGCCAAAAACCAGGAAAACAACTGTAGTTCATATTATATTTCATTTCTTGTAAACATCAGAGGAAGTTATAATTTCTCTATGAATTATCAGTATAACAACTGATAATCTTTCCTATTAGTGCTAGTAGTATAACTGGCTGCTGGAGCGAAGTGAACTTTCACCTGTGCTGTTGGGAGTTGGGGTCTGCAGACTGCCCATCACCGTGACAACAGGACCAACAGGTAATGTGGAGGGTCGTTGGTCTGATTTACACACCTGAGAAACGTCTTTAGCAGAAAGAGAGAGCAAATGAGTTAGTAGTCTTAAAAGTCTAAAAGTCTTAAAATTAAGCTACATCACATTAAAACCAGCAAACCCGTCCCACGTGTCAGGAGGCGGAGAAAAGGATCTGAGACACTGCAGACAGAGGCTTCTGCTCAGAGGGGGAATACACGGTCAGACAGACTGAAATTAGAATGGCCTACTTTGCAGTGTTCATTTTCACTGCATTTGTAAACAGTCTAGTTATATTCATCTGACCAAAATAGCAAAAAAGTTTTAGTCATTCTTATTCGTACTAAATTTAGTAATTTATTTACTGACTAAAGCATAACTACACTGAAGGACAGGAATCTGCTTCAGTGCAGAAAAACATTAATCCATTCATTTTTGGAAATCATGCAGCTGGATCCTGCTGCATATCTTCAACAATCAGGAACTTATCTTGTATCAATTCACCCTCAAACACTGAAAGAACATGAAGTACCGATATCAGAAGCCTGAATGACATTGCCATACTAGAACTTGCTTCAGGTTTCATCCCACTGGCTTCAAAAGTGGGATGAAACAGCGAAATATTAAAATTTCAAATGTTGCTGAGTGACAGAATATTGTCTCATTAAGGTCCCTGCTGATAAAAAACAGCAAACAAAGAAAAAAAAGAATCTATTTAGACATTTCTGTGACAACATCAACTGTTGCAGAGTGGAAACATCAGCTGGATGAGATTAAGATGCAACAACAGGGGGAGCTGTTGTCACCTTTGAGTACATTTCAAAACATGAACAACCTTTCTGGGGCCTGCAGGGTGATGCATCTGTGAAGTCTATGAGACTGTGAGGCACGTTAACGCATCAAGCACATGAACCCACAAGTCTAAATGTGTATAAGGGATGGTGAGAAGGCAGATGTCTTGTACCTGCTGGTAGTGTGGTCTGTGTTGGCATCGTGGTGTTGACTACAGGAGTATCCAGAGGGGGCTGGTAGATCCCATCCACTGGGTTGATGGTGCTCTGAAAGAAACATACAAAGACAACATTGCTATCAACAACAAAAACAACTTGCCTTAAAAGTGACATCATCATTGCTGCAACAATAGCACACTCATACGACTCCCTGCTTACAAGTCTAAAATGCTATCTAACGGACTATTGGCCTATTAACCATCTATAGTCATATCGGAAAACATCAATGTATGTCTGTGTATCCAGGCACAATATGACTGGTCTATTTCAACAACATCTGAAACCAAATGTGCCGACATGCTCACCACAATGCAACACCATTTCCTTTCACATCCAAGCCAGATGCCAATGTAAGCGCTCACCCTCGATTGGGTACCAGCTTCACAGCTTGTGTATTGGTTATAGATCAGCTTAATGCTGTACATATGCGACAACATGAACAGTGAAATAATATATGCACCATCCACCACAGGAAGATCAATTTCCTTTCATTCCATTTCCTGGAAAGAGTGGCGTTACCAGGTTTCATTAATCTAATCAATATGAAACCAACAACAATGCCTGAAATCCGAATGCCAGCAGTACCTTTACTAACAGCGCCTCTTGAGCTCTGAGCAACCTTCCAAGCTAAAAAGGAGTTAATTAACTCCACTGGGCTGCAGACTAACTGTGTAACATGTTTAAACTTTCTGGCTTTGATTTCCCTGTGGTAGAAATCAGTGGGGACACTCTTATCTGTAGTGGCCTGCCCTCATCAGTGCCACCTTAACATCATATATCGAATGTATTTGAATTCAGGCAACACATAGCACAAAGCAGCCTGTTGGCTTGGTTTAATGGGGTCACTGGCACCAATGACCCAACTGACAGGAACACCAACAACATCATGAGCAAACAAAGTGAAACCTTATCGACCCTTATTCCCCAACAATTTACCCTCAGGGTTTTTGGTTGCACTGAAACTAGATCTAGTCATTGTGATGTGTTATCCTTTTATTCAAACTTGACCTGTAGCTTGTGATTCTTTTTTATTTTTTATTTCTGTTATATTTTCTATGCAAGTTTTGATTAAGTCATTTGAAATGAACAGGAACAGTGAATCACTACAAAGTCTGTGCCCTGAAATTAGGCTGTGAGGGTGAGGATACAGTGAGGGTTAACACCAAAGTTGGACTGCAGTACCAGGAAGTGGACAACACTTTTCCTCTAAATACTACTTGAAGCTATTTTTATTTGTTTTTTAAATCTTTTTTATGTCGAGATTTTGAAAATGTGTCAATGGTCACCAGAAAGACAGCTGTGACCAGTGGTAGAAAATGTCCTGCAGAGATGCTTGGTCTGACATCTCAGGTCCATTTGCCCTTCTGTTCTCTCATATCTTTGAGCTTCCTGTCTCTATCCCTTCCTTTCTACCTTCCCTTCACTGCCCGATGCATGCCTTGTCCACGTGCCTCTATAAAAGTAAGGCGAGGGCTACTAATTATAGCTGATTACAGAAATATTGGTCCGTCATGGTGGGACCAGCCTGTGGCCTTGCAAGGCGGAGATGAAGCAAAAGCAGGCGGAGGGAAAGAGTTACAGTTAAAACCAGCTTTAAGCACTGTGATCAATATATTTTTTTTAGTGAATGTAATATTAATGTAGCAGGTAGCTCCAGCAGCAGAGCAAACCTAAACCAATCACAGCACATAAATTATTCTGACAGATAAATACCGAATGGGCTTCTAGTGTGCTTGGTTAAAGGATTCCCACACTTTACGGCAATTCCCCTGGCAATGCATCGCTTGACAAGGTCAATCAAACATACTGCTAGTGTTTCAAGTGAGGTGTACAGTGCATTTATCTTTTGCTCCACATTATTTGTGCAACGTGACAGACATTTAGAGGTTCTAAAGCTGCAACGATATCTTTAGAGCAAAGCTTATGCCATATAAAAACATGTGCAGTTAGATGTGTAGACAGAGCTTATGCTGTCCTATTTATACTACGTAATACTGTACTTAATGACTGTGAGATTAAGTCAGCTATAAGAGCAGTGCAGGTCTATTGAGCTGTGCGGCCCCTGTGGGATTCTTGCTTCAAGGACGACACAAGAGGTTGTCCGTGTCTTAGTCCATTACCTACAATCTACTAATCACATTACATTACCAACCACTTTTCAAAGCATAAAGAAAAGTTTTAGATTGATTTTATACCTTCCAGAAAGAGGCTGAAAGGTATAAGGTTGTGTATATTGCAGGATGATCAAAATGTATGTTTCATTTGCCCTTCAGTCCTCACTTTTCTGTCTCTTCTGTTTCCCAGTCCACATCCCCTCAGCTTTCCTTTTCTAGCCCAACACTTACACGGCTTTACAGAGATATGTAATGCATCACAGTTCATAAATATATAAACCGCTCTGCTCTTTTTTTTTGTTTTTATAAAAGTGGCAACCAATTGCAAGGAAATACAGTTGTGAGCCAGATCTGTTTAGGAAAAAAATCCCTCTGAGAACTGGCAGCTGAAAGTACTGCTTACAGACTAAACTGTCTGAAATAAAGCTGAAAGATGAGCAACACGCAAACATGGACATGCGTGAAAGGCTTGTTTGACTTTGGTTGTTTATTCCATTTAAAAGTTTACTGTCTGGCAGTCCACTCTCAAATCACAGAGGTTGGAGTTTCCTTAAACTGATATGAAGGTGAATGATAGAACATCCATCTAATGCATGCTTCAGTGCTTCAAACTGATATTCACAACTTACTGAAAGGAAACAAAAAGCAATGGCTGCATGGAAGAGAAGACATTAAACAAAAAACCTATAGTAAATGCTTTGGAAAATGGATAACTGTAACATAAATTGTATGCGTTGTAGATGAAACTTGCAAAACTCCTGGTTTGGCCTTTGACATGAAGACAGGACACCTGCAGAGCCGGTACGGCGCTCTCTAGATGGCTTTCCAGCTATTAGTACTCAGTAGTTCAATTAGCAGGCAGTGTGGACACAATAAATCAATGGCAGATTAGTTGACTCTAATTAGTGGGTGAAGTGAAGTGCAACATTCTCTAATATACAGGCATGCAAACACACATGTATAGACTATGCACACATACATTTTCTGTTTGCAGACACACATACACATGTTGTATCTTGATGAAGAAAAGAACAGTTCCCAACAATCGCAAAAAGTATTTAAATCCCAGATGAAATCAGTAGATTATTAACTTAATTAAGAGGATAGAGGTGGCAGACATGAGGGGAAAAGCTTGAGATAGAGCTTATCTCCAAATTAGACGGCATGCACTAAAGAGATCTGATTCATCTGCTTTTCTACAGTGGAGAGGAAATTAAGCAAGAAAAGAAAGTTAGCAGTTTGTTTGATTTTAATTTTTGTCATGGACAGAGAATGTCAAACTTACTATAAGTCCGTTTGCGTGTTGCTGTTCGT
Source organism: Seriola lalandi dorsalis (assembly GCF_002814215.2). Lineage (NCBI taxonomy): Eukaryota > Metazoa > Chordata > Actinopteri > Carangiformes > Carangidae > Seriola > Seriola lalandi. Next base: position 365,601 of record NW_019524388.1, on the reverse strand, counting down.
TACTTTGGTCCTTAAAATTTTGAGAAGACAATGTTAGACTACTTGTGTAGTAAGGTTCAAGAGTCATAATTCATAAAGCATCCTGAGCATCTTTGGTGTAGAGAGCAATGAGACCCATCCCTCTCATCACATGGAGCTTCATAATCACCCACTTGCAACATGCAGTAATCCTTTCATCACATGGTAAAATCCCCATGTCATTTCGTTCAGTATCAATAAGGACAGCATTGCTTCATTATGGCAATTTGTAAACCTACATTTCTTTGAATCTTATTCATGAGTAAAAGTGTGAGTTAAAAAAAAAAACAACAACACTACCTCACCTAAAACCCACATGAAGCAGAAATGTTTGCTCCACTTCCTTTCAAAGGGCTGAATGGAACATGTGATGAAACGAATACTGGGCTACACCCTCATAAACCACCGGCCCAGATAGCAACTGTAAGCAGGGAACTATCCCAGAGACACGCTCATGCTAACACACAGTGCACGTTGATGTGGTCTCACAAGAAAAATAATTTTGGTGAAATGGCAAACCAAACTACAGAGAGGTGACTCAAGCATGTGCTCATACTGTGTTTACCTTGGCAATTTGCAGCAGTACGATACAGTGCTTGATGGACTCTACCATACTCTGAAAGAGAAAACAAAAATGAATTCATTAACTAAGGATTCACAACCAAAATGAAATACAGGAAGGAGAATGTGTTAAGTTCTGACTTACACAAGTAGTCTCTTTCAAATTTTCAATTTTCTGTAAAAAGGAAAAGAAGGCTGTAAGATCCAACAGCAATTTCAAACACAAATACAAACAACTAGTAGAAAACATCAAGGTAATAATCTCCAACTGGATGGAGGCAGCATTTATTGTTCTTTAGACAATTTTCCGTAGTGAAGAGACTGGAGATCATGAAAGGTCAAAGTGAAAAAAGAAAAAGAAAAACAGTGTTAATCTCAGAGAGGAAGTGAACCACATAGCTTCTGGGAAAAAAACAAGAGGCTACACTAATACGCCCTGAAACTCAAGTGCTTCCTCCAACAAAGCCGAATACCCCTACTCTCTTATTGTCTTACTCATTTTAGGTTAGAAGAAAATATGTTTTGTGTTCTGAGAAAATATAGAAGATCAAGACATACAACTGTAATGTTAATCCATGATCAGTTATGAACTATAATTAGAGTATAGTGATTCTAACAAGGGTTCCTAAATTACACATCTTTAACTTTTTAATACACAAGCACACTGTGTTCCTATACATCGCTGATGGGATAGCGGAGTTGGTCTGTTAGAGCTGCAGCTATTGGTTGATTAAGAGAAAATTAATAATATCAACTATTTTGATATTTGATTAATAATTTTTCAAGCAAAAATGCCAAATCTTTTCTGGTCCTATATTCTCGCATGTGAGGACTTTCTGCTTTTGTCAGTTTTCTATAGTTGTAAACTGAACATCTTTGGGTTTTCCACAGCGGACCAGTGGAAGATTATAATGGGCACTACTTTGCGACACTGTATAGACAGAATGATTGATCAGGAAAATAATCTGCATATTCACCTATAATAAAAATAATTATTAGTTGAAGCTCTGTCTGTACTGAAATATTATGACAATTTAAAACTGACAAACAACACTTCAGTGTGTCAGCCTCTTTCGCCTGCTGTTGGCCACAGCTCTAATGACAGCGAGAACATGGACCAGAGACCCGAGACACAAGGACAGAGCAGCTCTGCTGGTACTCACTCTGCGTGATTCATCTTCTTTGCAATCCTTGATCTTCTCATCAAACAACTGCGTGAGAGTGACAGAGAACAAGAGATGAAAAGGGAAAAAACAGAGATGGAATATGAGCTAAGACGGGTCCACAATGAAATGAGTACTGAAATGATCAGAAGGTGAATCTGTAGAGATGATGTGGCTTGAGATAATGTGAAGGCAAGCAGCAAGCTCTTTGCTCTAAGGAGGAGCGCTTGCAGTGTTGTCATTAAGATTTTCTGCCTGAGACAACATGCTGCTTCTTCGTTTAATATGTGGTTTTCTGCTTTATCACCATATAACCACCAATCTTATTTTTTATTACCTTCTGCTTTGTTGTTGTGAGACCAGCAAAGATATACTTACGAGAAGAGACGAAATAAGAGGAAGGTCACGGCACAGACTTTAATGCCATGTCATGTATAGTATATGATGCCATGTGCCATATATATTATGAGGGTACATTTTAGGTTGCAATTTGAAAACTGTGTGGACATTTCTTCAGATGGACTACATTACCTCTGGTTCATTTCAACACTTCAAAGTAAGTGGCAGACATCCTATATTCACGACATCTTCATGAAGTAGGGAATTTCTACAGATGAAATGATAAGGATGGTTAGGTGTCTCTATATTGAGACCTACCTTTAACTGGTCAATCAGAATCTGTAGGTAGGCATCAGCTTCAGCTAGCTTCTTATCAAAGTCTTGAACACTCGGAACAAATCCTGTCTCGGCCTCCTGAGGATGAAGAAACAAACACAGCTGAGCATCAGTGCAGTCCTTACCAAATCAATGTCTAACACCATGCTGGTATTTGCATATTGAAAGTAAAATACACAGACACTACTAACATTCCAAGCCATGTATTCACATATTATCCATTCATTTCAAAAAAAGGCTCGAGTATGTCACCTCCTGGCCAGGTAGGCTTTGTAAAGTGTTACACAAAATGGTGGACAGAAACATCAACAGTTCAGGAGAATCTTCCAGCAACGTACTGTACGGGGAGATATGAATACTATTGTTTAAAGGCTAGCCTACATGAAAGGGCAGCAGGTCTGTCTGTCTGTCTGTCTGTCTGTCTGTCTGTCTGTCTGTCTGTCTGCCTGCCTGCCTGCCTGCCTGCCTGCCTGCCTGGAGGCCAGAGAATTTCAGGCTTCAACAAAAACTAAAATCAGGAAACTCAAGGATGGAGAGAATTTAGCTACTGACAGAGAAGCGTGTGTGTAAAGGAGCTGAGGTGCGCTCAAAATTCATTGTTTGTTAATTAGCTCCGCTTACTAGCCCCATCAGAAACACAGACTATACACACATAGAAACTCAGGGACAGACAATTTCATTATATAATATCCATTAAAAGGTAATTATTAGACTTTTGGCAGAGCAGATGTGAGCGGGCATCTGTCTCTATCTGTCTGAGCTCACCCAAGCACCCAGAACAATGGCTGTGGCTGTGGCTGTAACAAAACCAAAAGCAAGAAAATGGACAGATAAACACACGCACAAAAGAAGACTTCCTCTAAAAATCAGCTCATATTTAATGCTCGAGCCTGTCAATATTGAGGATACTTATCACCAGCACCAACATAATAACCTCTCTACGTCAAACCAGACGAATCAGTCAGATGACTAACACAGAGTGTGTCAGTGCAATTCAGCGCTACACAGCAGTTACTCTGACATGGAAAAACACAGATCACCTCTTACATGAAAAAGCAGAAAAAGTTAAATAGTAAAGTTAAAGCAATAGTGTTTGGAATGAAACAGAAGTCTTGTTAGTAAACCATGCTCTCGTTAAACCATGTTGTGAACTACCGCTGTTTCGGACTTGCTGCGCTCCACAGTCCCGTTGTGTCCTGAGTTTGAGGGGGCTTTCCTTCCTGCTAAAGACGATCTCATAGGAATGTGAAGAAAAGCCATTAACAGCCAAACACTGTTAGCAGCTGCCCCAGCCTGAGACCTGCTTAAGTTTAAACTCTAAAAACATGCTAGCTTTATAGAGAACAAAGTCTGAGTTAACAGCAGCCATAAGACTGGCAGTCAACTGGACAAACTTCCTCTAAGGATCAAAGGTGCTTTCATTGTTAGCATGACTGAAAATATAGCTGGCCACATGGGGGCCTGAGCAAAAATCTAAATAGAAAATAATGTTAATTAAGATGTAAATGTTTATATGCTGTTTCAATTTGTCCATATGGGCCTTGTTGGATTGGCACAGTCACTCCAGTGCGATCGACTTGTCCAGTCTGGTTACTTACTCATATTACACTGGATATACACTTCACTTTATCAGGAAAAGAGCTGTTATTCTTCTAGAAAGGCACTACATCATGACCATGTTTACTTGAAGCTGAAGAAATTAAGGCAAACACATCTACAGGCACCTTTGTACGCATGGGAAGTAGACTTAAAAACATATCTATAGATAATAACGTCAATCTTCTTCAAATTCCATCATGATACAGTGGGGATTCATTCCCATGTTCATCCCATGTACACACCCATCCTAACATTACAGTATTTACAAAATAACACACAAACAACTTTTGACATAAACCAATTGGTACAACATCAAAAAATTCAGCGTAAAACAGTAGAAGAGCTGAATCAAAACATTATGCATGTATATGCATCCATGCATCTAAAAGCCAGTATTTACCACAGGGCTTGTGTATTAGACTGCACTTATAAGTGTTAGACAGGTGCTACACTATACTGGCCATGTTTGCATTATAGGCCTGAACACATGCTAAAAGAAACTGAAGAAACAAAATTAAAGCAGGAAATTAAGCTGACATGGTGTGAAAAAAAAAAAGAAACAGAACAGAAAAATCTCCATTATTACATATCAAACAGTATCTCATGTTTTGTCAACACACAAAATAGACGGAAGCAGAAAGTCAGAGGCAGGTGGCTGGTTTATAAACGGCCACCACACCACCACGTCATTGTGCTCACTTCTTCACTGGTCCTGAAATATACCCAGACGTCTACACCTCCCCGTCCACTCATTCCAATTTCGCTCAATTTTGAGCAGTCTGTAAACTGTCACACATAAAAACTCACAAACCCACCAAACTACCCCAGACTCTAGAAACAACAATGCTCTTGCACCCTCCCCCTCCCTCCTGTTTCTATTTGTCTTTCCATGCAGTGTGACCCACTTTAAAATGCTGATGCCCCAGCAGCGCACTGCAGCCGTTTAAATTCTCCTTGCTATGGTGCAGTGGTGTTTGTGTGTGTGTGTGTATTGTGTATTTTACTTACTGGGTGCTTCGCTCCAATGGACATGCTGCGTTAAACCTTGTATATCTCTCCCATCAGGCCATTTAGCCTGACACAAGATCGTTTTCTCTTTCTCGGCCTTCGTTACTCTGTTTTTTTCCCCTTACAGCAACAAACCACCAGCTCTGGTGAAGTTAGCGTTCTTTCTCTCTCCTCCCCTTCCTCCTCCTCCACACAGAAATAGAAAACAATCTCCTCCTCTTGCTCTCTACTGCAGTCTGTCAATATAAACCACAGTAGCTTCCAGACTATGTGTTAGCTGGGAAGCTAGTCTGGCTACAATATATCCTTCGGCAGCAGTTATCAGCTGAGCTTTTGGTATGAGGCAGACAGAGCTGAGTTAATCCAGGACCCTCCCCTGGCAGGAACGGCACACTTCCTCTCATGCAGGCAGAAAACACACAAAGCAGCCGCAAGTGCTAACAGGGACAAGCACTAACAGCTACAACGATTGGCTGAGGCAACCGAGGCAGATGTTTGGTTGATCAAACAAGCAGCTCTCTGATTGGCTACTGCTGGGTCACATGACGCTATGACAGCCGCTTGCTAACACTGAGTAAGTGTGAGTGTGTGTGTGTGCGTGTGTGTGTGTGTGTGTGTGTGTGTGCGCACCGTGCGAGCAGGCACACGTAGCACATCAGAAGGATTTGCCACATAGGAAGGGAAGGCAGAAAAAGGAAGGAGGGAGGGAGAGCAAATGAAACGGCTGGTCATGAGGGGGAAAAGGAGGAGGAAATGGGTGGGAAGAACTGCACACAGATGATGATTATAGTGAAGAAGGAGAAAGGTATGCTTTAGAGAAGGGGAGTAGGGAAGATGGTTGGGCAGGGAAACAACTGGGGGACAGGAGAAGCAGGAAAAAGAACTGACTGAGACACTCAGTCTCAACATTTGAAAAAACAGAGTCACAAACATCAGTGGGACAACAAACACTGCGAGCTAGCCAGCAGTTAAACAGTCTTTCCGTAAAACAAAGGATCCTGGTCCCCATACTAGTCTCAACAAGCCACATATTTCCATATCAGCTTTCATTTATGATAACATGAATGTCACTATTATTTCTATTTACACAGACAAGGCTAGTCACTGGCTCAACTGCTCTGTTCAGCAAAAAAAAATCAGGTACAAGCAAGAGGCATAAAGTTTAAAAGTGCTGATAACACCTGAGATGCAAAGTCCCTTCAATATCATCATATGGGTGTTTATGGGTGTTGTGGTGTGGCACAGTACATGATTCACAGGATATGCAAATGCATGTAATCTGAGGTTCAATAAAAATCCCACAATGAAAGCTTTGATATTTAGGTAACATATTTATCTTTACTTCAGGATTTCACCAATCCTCTTTTTGGCTACACTTAATCTATATTAGTATAATCTTCAGGTATTGCAAAGAATAGCATGTTTGCTTAGGAAAATAGACAGTAAATAGTGAAACTACAAAGACAGATGCTGACAATTGAGCCCTACAGCAAAACAACTTTTTCTTGTAAATACAATGGATAGATTGGACACAGATACTTGTGCCTAAATACATACACATATACACACATATGCAAATAAAGTTACATACCCGGAGTTGGAGGGTGTGGCGGAGGATAGTACCCTCTAAGGCGTGGATCCACTTCTCACGTTCGTCGGCATCTCGGGCTGAGGGCAGAAGCACACAGACACACCCAGTGAACCACAGTTTCCATCCAGACACCTTCAGTAGCCATTACATTCATGTTACACATTAATTACTCCACAACACAAATGTGAAATGACATGAGCACTGGTGAAGCAGACATGGAAACTGTGCATTCATCTGGATGAGATTTTTTTAACATCATGTTGTGGGTTGAAGAATCTATAATAATAATAATAATAATAATAATAATAATGCATGTATATGCAGTTTTACAAATAAGACAATAACCATAAGCTTTACTAGTATAACCCATTTTATAAGAGGGCCAGAGAATTTGTTTACAGCTGAAGTAAGCAACAACAATATCAAAAAAAGGAAAAAAAAAGAAAGAAAAAACAATAAAATCAGATAAGAAAATAAAACAAAATGATTTAGATCAATAATAACTTAGTGGCTGCAAATCAAATGCAGAAAGATGTCTGAAGATTTATGTGGCAGATTGCCCTGAAATGGCTTTAAAAGGAGCAATTTGGCACTCTGGGAAATATGTTTATTGCTTATTTCTTTCTGAGAAATATGAGGAGATTGACACTACTCTCATACCTGTCCGTCAAACATGTAAACTCATTTGATTAATCCATATGTATATATCTAAGTGTAAGAATGATGCACTGTTGTTTTATGGTGGTTATGTGCCACTATTTCTTGGCAAGGTGAAGTCACCTGGTTGCCGGGCAACCTTTCGTTGCAGAAAGTTGGTGCACCTGGCTACGGAATAGTCAGCCATTCAGCCATTAGGCTAAACTACATTAACCAGGTCCTAGCTGTAGTTTAATATTTATCATACAGACATAGGAATGGTTAATCCTCTCATCTAACGTGAGAGTGAGATGCCCCAAGTGTTGAGCTACTCCTTTAAATTAGAGTAATGAGTAAAGGTAGTTAGGGCTGTGCTTAAATAGTATCTTAAATTTTGGCAACTATTAAGCTGTGCTACTGTACTAAACAAAACTAAATAAAAGGTAGCTTTCATATGATTGATTTAAGTATACACTTCAATCAAGGAATCTTTCAGTGAAGTTAAATAGGACAGTAACTAATTATAGTGTAGAATGTAGGATTTATGTCATACAGGATCTGATCAAATACATAAACACTCAGAATCTGACCAAGCACTCACATTTTTGGCAGGTGAAAGAAGTACTCAGCGTACTAAGGTTTGATATCCTATGTATGATAGTGATGGGTGAATCAGTACCAAAAGAATCAGTACTTCTACGATCATTTGAACAAGAGTTAAGGCTCCTTGAAGTGACGCAGTACTGGTTCTCGCCTGGTTTTTCACATGGAGCTTTTGGGGTCGGAGTGTGAAACGGAGCAGGGTGAGGCTGCACCCTCAGAGCAAAGACTGAGAACAAACAGACTGCCAGCGACATTAAACAATGATCCATTACAGGCCCTGAGACGTGCAACACCAAACAGACTGCAAAAGGCACATACACGATTTTTGGTGCCAATAGCCTACAGGGATACAAAATTTTGTCCTCTGTCAGGACATAGACCAGACTGAACTGGACTCCATCCTGTCAGGTTGTATTTTCAAGCGCCAAAGGTTTTCAGTTCTTTAACAAGTAGCTTTACTTCTGCTTTACTGTGCATGTGGATGGTGGCCACCAGTCAAAAAAAATATATAACTCTAAAAGCTGTGAAAGAAGAACTTAATAAGATATATGCCATTGAATTAGCTGGAAAACTATATCCTGTGTAAGAGTCATTTTTCATTGAGCTGGAAACAAGACAGTGCAGCAGATGAATGACTCTGTGTGCTAGCACAGAGGCTGAGCAGTGCTATGGCAGAAAAGCTTTTAAAGACATTAAAAGGCAGCTGAGGCTCAGGCCAATCCACTCAGACAGCACCTCACAGCCCTCTCACTTTCCCCTCAGCCAAACAGACTCTCCAGAGGAATAGTTCACTGTGGCTAATGTTGTTTAGCTCTATTAGCTTCTATATGACAGAAGAGAGGTAGTAGCAGGGCCATTCAACAGAAACAAACACTAACTGTATGAACTGTGTCGCAAGTCCAATCTTCATCCTAGTCTTTGGCTCACATCTACCATCTACCACATCATTTTCTTTCCCGGTTAAGTGTGAGCAGTTAGTCATTTAGCCAGTGGGTCATGACGACGGCTGTCATCTGACATGAACCAACACTATTAATCTGAAGTTACACATTCAAACAACCACCAAGTTATTTTTCCTTTAAACATTGACCTGTCTTGATCAAGAGAAGGGGAGGAGGACAAGCCAAAGTTAGAGGAATGCACATGATAGGATAAGATTAGGGTAAGGTTTGCACCTATCTGATCACAGTGTAGTACAGTAGGTATCCTGATATCCAATGAGTGTTGCTCAGAAGTTAGCAGTTAGGATACTAAGACTTGTAATCATAAGGTGCCTATACAAATAAAAACCCTGGAGGAATTGAGAAACTAGAATATTCTATGTGTCAGTCACTCATTTTCTGTATTAGGAGATAAGAAATGAGGAGATCTTCCTGGGCTCTGAGTTTAAAGTGTTTAAAAGGCTTGTTACGTGTTATTTTGCAGCAATTATGAAATGTTAAGAGTGGAGCAAAAGGGACAAAAGTCTGAAAGTCACAAAGATACAATTTTCTCCTATAACTCTACACAAACCTGACATTAACAACACACTCTTTTTATGATGCTGTTTCAGTCTTGTAAGAGTGTAATAGTCTCATAGGCCTGCTGCTAAGTAGTCTCATAACAGAGAAAGGTGTGTCGACTAAATCTTATTTACTGAAGGCTCTGATACGTCTCTGCTAGAGCAAAGCACAGAGGCACACTGAGAAGAACAAGCATATACATGAGGTACTGTATGTCGCACCAGTAAACTCCAACCACCCACACACATGTTCCTAATGATTACAGTCAGACCCCGACAGATATTAGATGAAGTTTCACGATAGATACAGACATACACAGCACAAATAATCCCATAGTTGCAAACTCAATGATGCCAAACGAAACAGTGAGTTTCCACAAACAGAGCCAATACAGAGCCAATGTCCACGTTGACAGTGGAGGTCACCTCATATCCAGCATGGGGAACTGATACTGGACAAATACATTTGTTTTCCAAGGCATGTGTTGATGTTATTTTTCCTCTCACAAACACTGAATTGCAAAGCACATCTGCCATGGATGATATGATGTTAAAAAATCTACTATAAAAGCCATCAGAAACAAAAATGATCTGTGGGATGTACTAGGCTGACAGAGTAGAAGTAAACAAAACAATCATAAAGAAAACATTTGAAAGGTAAGTCACGTAGTACTCCAAAAAGAATCTAATGTATTATCTTACTCAAAAATGTGACATACTTTACACAAAACTGCAATTACATATCCACGTTTTACAACCAGGATTACAAGAGTCTCACAGAACTGCAGTGATCCATTTGCTCCTCTTCTCTTTAGCCTTCAGAAATCTGTAAAAACTTATGCCTGAAGTCTTTCAAACTATTTATGCAACCAGGGGCTCAATAGCACTTTGGCAATTTAGCTGTTTTTCAATGCACTTTCCTTCCTGAATGCCCCTGGCATGTTTGCCAGTCAAGGGGAAAGTGAATAACTTCCATGTATGCTGATATCATATGCATGCCCTCTATTCTATCTATTTGACTGTCGTGGTCATTTCATGTTTTCAGTATTTTAGCCATTTGTGGCTTTTATTATATAGTTTAAACTGAAGAAACAAGCTGGCAGGAAATGAGAGGTGTTAAATTGGACCTTGGTTGGACTTCAACCAAGGATAATTATGTTGCATCTTAAACTTCTTGGCTATTTAGTTTTATTTATATGGTAACTGCGTCTCGAAAAATGCACTAGTACTATATATACCAATATATTGGCATAATGCCATTATCAGTTTATATCCACATGAAAAGTAACTTAATTTTGGTCCAGTATCATTTTTATGTGGACACTCAGCTAAATGTAAAGAAAGCAATTCTGTGATCAATTTTTCTGAGCATATGTTTCCTACCTACATCATGGCCGTCTATTTAATAAACTTAACGTGGACATGCCTGAACATTTTTTTAATTCTTCTTGTTTCTGTGGTAGGTTGTCATCCTGACAACCATCCTCTGCTCCACTTATATGTATCTGCAGATACTCTTCTGCCTCTGACTTATATCTGGTAGATTGTATTGGATATCATCTTAGGTATGTCTACATAAATCAACATTTATGTATATTTTTTTATCTACATAAATTAAGCTACAGGTACTTGTTGTCACCTAGACTGCAGAAATTGCCATAATAGACAAGTAAACAACGACAGATGGTCCTAATATCTATGTACAGCATGTACAGTTACCACACATACAGACAGATACCATGTCCTGACAAACAGACACATTAACACATAAAGATAAAAAGCACCAGTGGCATTTTCCTATCTCAGTCAGTCAGGGTCTCCATTTCAGAGATTTCTCTTTATAATGCTCAGCCTCACCCCATAACGCTGCTCCTCCTTTCTCCAAAAGGCCTCTGTCAATTATTAATCCCTCCCTTCTTTTTCCTGTTCCTGCCATCTTTGGACAAGCTGATGAAATATTTCAGTACATGTTCCAGTGGGAAGAAAATGCAAAAAGTTCACACTGAATATAATCTGAGGTCGATGAAGTAATGTTGTATTGGTGGGAAAACTAAGTATTTGTTCAATTTGTTGCTCATTTAAACTATGATATAACTAAGTGTCTGGCAAAAATGTAAATTTAACACACCATATTGCTTTGGATTGACTAGGTCATGTGATATCTGCACTTGGGAACATCTTTTTAAATAAACAGGTCAAAATTGCAGCCCCCAAAGAACACAATGTTTTCGATGTGAAGAAGGACCCTGGAGAGAGGAGACAAGGAGGAGAGCATGAGGGGGTCTCTCATCCTGTACTGATGCCCTGGGCAGACTGGACACCCTCACAGAGAGGAAAGAGAAGACGAGAGATTGATAGCTACTGTAGATAAGAGAGGGTGGGTGAGAGCAGAGAGGGGGGAAAGAGGAAACGGGGAAGCTAAAGGGCTCTCAGGCATCTCTGATGCACCGCCGGGGGAAAGGCGCTGATGAATAATGGATGCTTCTCTAAATAGAAAGACAGTACAGAGCTGCACTCCAGGCTAGCACAGTGGCTGGCCGGCCGGCCGGCTCAGAACTACACTTCTACCTGCCAGCTGGACTGTCCCGGCAAATCATCATGTTTTACACCATAACACAAAACACACTTTGATACTGAGTAGTGTATCAGCAGAGGTTTTGGTCATTAGAAATTTTGAAACTCTGGCAAATGGTATAAGTTTACATCCCGTGCCTTTCTTTACCCCTCTTAATCTTGACAGTGATGCTCTATCCATCACACAGTCCATACCTTAGCCATGCAGACACATTCAGACGATGCTGTGAATCCTGGGAGACTGACTGCATAACATGCTGAGATCAGGATCGTTTTACAGCAACAGAGAAATCTCCTTCTGCTCAACATCCTGTTCATGTCTTGATATCCAAGCTAACCGCTGATGTATCCAGACTCTCATGTTCAGTACATATTTAGTGCTAATTTTCTGCCCGTTTGTCCAGTGGGGATACATGAGATGATACAGTGCTCCTCTGGGTATATGGAGAGCAGATGTGTCTTCCAGTGACATTTCATTGTTTTCTCTCTAACAAAAAGATGATTATGAGGGTTGCAATGTGATGCACAGGTTCAGCATACCCTGTGCAAGGATATGCTGCTTTCAAAGATAAGCAGCATATCATTGCTGCTGATTTAACTTACTTCAACATAGTAGATATTTACTTGTCATTGGTCAAAACAAAATGTTTACTTAAGATGATCTTTTCAAATTCTATTATCCTGTAGTATTGCAGCGTCTTTGTTGTCTGTGTTTTTATGCAAGACCCTACCAGAAATTAATTTCCCTCTTTGACTGCATTAATGAAGGTTTTTGAATAATGCTCTCAAATTTGGGCTCACTGAATTTGAATAGAATTTGCATACATTGCTGATGTTCTCCTGCTCTCTCAGAGATGTAGAAGTGTCTCAGAGTCAGGTAATTCTGATCATCACAACTGAAAGTACAAAATTGAACGAATGCACCTTTAACTCACTGAGGCATTACAGCTGATACCAATAACTCATATTTTAAAGTATTGGTAAATTAAGGGCATGACAATTCAGCTATTATTGACTGATGAACACATCACTATGAAAATATCCTTACAATTATCACTTTCCTGAGGAAAAAAAAAACTGACAAAAAGAAAAAAAAAAAAAAACTACATCATTGTTGAGCCAAACCAGCAAAACCAGTGAAGAACAGGACAAACACAAGTAACAACAAACATCCTTTTCTAAATAAACAAACTTAGTCTGTACAAACATTTGACTAATATGGGACACTGCACACACTCTTTTCTCTTTAGTAATTCCTCACAGCTGACAGCCACTAAACAGTCTTCTGCATACTGCTCTGAACTGTCCTTGAACCTCAATAACAAACCAATTCACCCGTGTGTTACAGAACGTACTGCTCCACCCTGACTCTACATCCCAGAAGACAAACAAACAACGCCTCCTCTCGATCCTTTCGCCCTGGACTGGCATGCATGCGGATGAGACATGCAATTTTCTCCTTACCCTTGCGTTTGTAGAACCACAGCATACAGCTTCGGAACACAGACATGGGAGAGGGCATGGAGGAGGTGTGAGGGGTGGGGGGCCCATGGACTGTGGCTGGTGACCCTCAAGAAGGAGGTGAAGGGAGGGTGCTGGTATTGAAGTGTGAGGGGTCTGGTGTTGTCAAAATGGATACAAATGGACAGATGGGAGGACAGAGATGAAGGAAAGGTGGAGGAGGTTAGTTAAAGACCTGGTGAAGTGATAAGAGTAAAAAAAAGGATGTCTGCGTTGTATTGGACTGGACAGCTCACTGTCAAAAAGGAGGGAAGGCTTGGCAAGACAGGAGGGAGGCGATGCTGTAGCTGGGAGCCATTCCTGTCCCTATGGATTGACTGGTTGTTAGAGAGCAGGTGGCGGCAGCAGTGTACCGAAGGGCGAACAGCAGCAGCAACCAGAAGAGACCTGAGCTCAGCCTCCAGCTCAGCAGTATTCCCTTTTTATTCCCAGAGGTTTAACTGCACACAAGCAGCAATCTTCCTCCTCAGCCACAGTCGGGAGGGCCGAAGGAAAAAAATGCCTTACTTGCTCGTTCTGTTCCAGAGGAATCTCGCTTGCAGTGGAACAAATCTTGTTTATCTATAGAAATACATGTCAGTCCAACTTCACAGAGCTTGGAGCGATTCCAGAGGAAGGGAGAAGAGACTCAGATGCGCACGGCATGCTTTGACATTGTGTAGATGCCTGTGTGCATGTGTTTCCTGGCATTAGAGCAGACCACTCCAAGTCTTCAAAAGGTGGGGAGGGTAATAGAAGTGAGTGAGAGAGAGACAGCGAGAGAGAGAGAGAGAGAGAGAGAGAGAGAGAGAGAGAGAGAGAAAATGAACAGCAGGGATGGATGCAAGGAGACACAGAGAAAGAAAGCCAGTAACAGAGAAGGGGGAGAGGCGTAAAGACAACAAAATTAAAAGGGGGACATCTCACCTTGGAAATGGAAAGTCTTCTGGTCCACAGTGATAGTGAATGTGCTGTCGTCCTCGTCATCAATGCCGATCACAGCTCCCTAGGCAAACAGAGAGAGAGAGAGAGATGGCGAGAGAGAGAGAGAGAGAGAGAGAGAAGAGAGAGAGAGAGAGAGAGAGAGAGAGAGAGAGGGGAAAAAAAGCAGGCAGTCAGACAGCGGGACACGTCATACTCTACTTTCCATTTCTATCCTCATGCCCTCCACATGTTCCTGCAGCCCCCTGATTGAGTCTCTTTTGTAAATTACCCTTGGTCCATCTCAGCACCTTACTCTTTCTCCTTCAAAAGCTCCATCTCCTTTTGCCTTATCTCTTTCTCACAATTACTCTGTTCCTTTCTCAGACACACACACACACACACATACACGAGTGCAGCCTTTTGGAACATAGCAGAGAAGAGGGGAGGGGAGGAGGAGGTGGGATTTGGGAGAGCGAAGGAGGAGAAAGGCAGGGAAGGGTGGAGAGAAACAGACACCGGGGACCAGCAGCTAGCAGCCAACTGCAGCGAAATGGCCTGCTGGCTAGTTGGGACATTAGCTCCTAGCAACAAAAACAGGGCGTGTGACTCAGAGCTTCCTTATACAGTACACCAAACCTACACAAAACGTAACAACTGCAAGGGTCAGATAAAATAATATAAACAGCTGTAAAATACTTTGCAGTCCAGTAAAATAGCTCACCATAAATGTGGTCTTCCAATCACGTTATGTAAGAACTTTTTTTAGGGTATTGAAATTGATTTTATTTGACAATCGCACCGCATGACACAATAACAACAAGCAAGGCGTGGTGTCTGCTACTCTTCAACTCCACAGAGCAGTCTTCAAAAAACCCAAAGGAATACTAACAAAAGGTCATGTATGTACAATGCCTTGTGATTCGTTGTATTAACGAAGCTCAACATATTAGCAACACAAAATCCAATTGGGGTATTAGCAGAAATGAGCCTGTGCTTAGTTTTGCTCTGAACTCCCAAAGCTATCTTACAGGAAAGTCCCTAATATTAGAGACAAGTTGGTTTAAAGTTAGGAGAGGTAAAATGAACGGTTGACTAAAAGATGACTACTGTACAACTGTGGCACAAAACACTGCCGTTATATAGTTCTTTTTACAAAAGGATTTTCAGATATAATATATAATAATATTAGTATATAATAAGTATATAATATAGGACATAGTCCATAAAAGTAATATGACTCAGCTCAAGCACACATATTCACACTGCCGAAAGTCAGCTAACAGAGATTTAAAAACATTAAAAGGGATTAACTCATCTAATTTGAATCTTGCTCATATTCATCTAATTTGAATATGACCAACTGTTTTCCTTGCTCTGCCTAAAAGTGCCTGAATAATGTTTATTTTTGCTGAACACAGATCTATGACCTTATAAAATAATAATGTCTTTGATACAGTGTCACAAATTTTTTCTACAGATTTTTTGGACATGTGAGAAGTGACAGAAGTGAATATTTTGACTCAATGAAAACTTTGTTGCCTCGTTTTGGCACTTGAAAATGATCCAATAACAACCAGCGTAAGACTACATTTAAGGCTATGGGTTAAGGCTATACTGTTATTCCAAGCAGGACAAGGCATGCCTGGTTTAGCAGGACCACAGATAGAGCCAGTGGGAAAAATTTGTGAGAAACTTAAACTGACACAGTCAGGTCAAGGTTTGGCACAATATATGATCCGAGGATCTGGGTTTGCTACAAGCAATTTAAAACAAACAAACAAACATGTGAACTGAAAACGAACTATGACAAGGTTATTTATTCTTTCAAAGGCATAAATGTTCAAATTTGGTGTTTGGAAGTTTAACAATTTCTGAATTTTTTAATTTGTATAGGTTTTTCAAATTAAAGTGTCTTTTCCGTTCTGTTGATCAATATCAAAAATCCAAATCCAAACATCCAGATTCAAAGTTACAGACCAACAGAATACAAGTCCAAGAGACGTGAATATTTTTAATGGCTACTGCCATTAATATGATTTATAATAGGTACAGATTCATTTTTCAGCTCCATGCATATGACGTATTTACTGAAATGCAATAAGCAGTGTCATGTTGACCTAGCCCTAATGGAAACCTTTGACCCATGACTATATCTCCATAAACAATGCTGGATCCTCTTTTCAGGTACTTTCGGGAGATACTTCCTCTCTTCAGTGAGACCAAGGTGCTCGACATTGACCTTTGTACAGATGCATCTTTCACATCTGCTTCTGTTAAAACATGTGAGAAACTTTTCTGCCTTGATTTCATAACTGACCATTCGACAACTAACACAAGAGAAAGTCGATATGTGGCTGAAGGGGTTAGGCCGGGCACGTTCAGGTTCTGGCAGGTGGAGGTGAATAAGCAGTTAAGACCTGAAGGAGGCACCATATTGAGATTTCAGTCAAAAACAAGAAGCAGAGACAACGTAACAAGTATCTAACATGAGGCTATGCAGTACCTGACGGATGTAGACAACTATTTCAGCCTTCATTACCCACAAAAGCTCAGACTTGTTTACAATCATGTCATTCACATCGACAAGCTACACTCTGTGATGACATGCATATTTGTCATCATGTTAAGATGTAAAGTAAGAATACACAGGGCCAACCTATTTGTTCTGATTTTTGCACACAGCTATGCAATATGCTGAGTGATATCTACAAGCTCAGAGAGTAGAAAGGAACAAGAGAGGCTCTCAAATCCTCAAAGCAGACCTACTGTAACTGCACTGACTCACCTCACAACTGCATCAACAAGGAAAGAAAAACTAAGGATATTCTAAATGTTTTATAATAGGTCAACTTAAACCATTGATGTAATCCTACCCTTTAGGTACAGCCCTCTGTTGGATTCTCTATGGACACATACAACACCCTACATTTTCAGATGATGAGAGCTTTTTCTTTCAGTCATAATGTTAGACCAGTCCCTTGAAAACCTAATTGCATTAGGAATCTCTCTTTCCTCTCCTTATAAGAGATACTAAAGCAGATACTGGAGTAAAGCAACTGCTGCCATCCAGTGGATATTACGCAGTACTGAAAACATATTGTAAGGACATACGCCTTCAAAGGGAAAGCTAAACCAGTGTAGCAAAAGAGGTGTGGATATGGAAGCAGCAAACCTGTTCAACTAGGCCACCAAAGACAGGCAGTTAGTAGTTATTACCTTCCTCCACACAGCACATTAAGACTCTTTCCCTGGTAAATCAGAAGAAGATTGTGCCATTCTGTGTTTTGTCCGATTTTTGGTTCAGAAGGATTGCATTGACAAGGCAAATCTTGTCAAGAAGTTATATATGGTCATGTGTTTTACTGCACCCAGGACAACCATGCCTTAAATATTTGAGAGCTCTTCCAAATACCTGGTAACACTGACAAGAAACTCAGCAAAGTATGCGGAGTATGCATTTCATTTATCAAAGTCAACTGTCAGGATGGCCTTGATCCTGAGAATCTTACCCTGAGTCGCACACAGCCTCTTCTGGATCCTCGCATCATCTTGTCCTTTGACTGTAAACCAACACCAGAACACATAGGGGATTAATACAGTCAGAATACAGAATGCAGGAAATGGAACTAGACGCTGACAAAAATATGCTTAAATCTGAGGTAGATGATGCAGGAGGAAATTAATTTACCAGGCCTATTTCACTGAGGATAATTTGACATGTCATAGCAGAAAGAAGCACAGTTGTTACTCATAAAATCAATGATGGCTGAATTCCCATTTAGCTGCTTCAGTTTCAGGGTCATGGTATTGTGCACACTGCCTCACTTAGTTTACTAGGACACATGAATAGAACAGAGCCATCGTTAATGTTATTAGTAGTATTAGTAGTCTGCTGTGGAAAAGGATCAAAAAGAAACCATGCACGTCCGCTGTTGCAGCTGGTTTTGTTAAGTTAGAGACATTTTTAAAAAATAATCAGTTTGTGGAGATTGTACAACAGGCTCTCTCCATATTATGTACAAGGCTAAGTGTAAATAAGGAACTGTACATAGTCAGGTTGTCCTCTTTATCATAACACTAGTAATATCAATGAGAAATTTCAACTAACGATATTCCAAGAGTTAAGAGAAGACTCTTCCCCCTAACTCATGTTTTGTTCTGTAGCCGAGTTTTGAAATATATTATAAAATAATGGTTGAGAAAATGTGGACTAAAAATCACACACTTGATGAAAGGCAAACGAGACCACTGACGTCATATCACCTAAACTCAATTCCGATTCAAGCTACAATTTAATTTACTGTTACTGCATCGTAATTCACTGAAATTGAAATTCAGTTTTTCTCCTCTTTAGCTGACTCAACTGAAAATGTACATACATTTCTTTAGACTGGGGCTACAACTAACTTATTTTTATTGTCTAATAATCTGCTTACTATTTTCTCTATTAATAATATTATCTCCAAAATGGCACAATCACAATATCCCAAGACAGAACATGACATATTGAAATTGCTTGTTTTGTCCGACTTATACTGCAAAATTCAAAGATATTAATTTACATACGTTTAGTTACTATTGGCTTCCATAAGAATGTTCACCCAACTTTTGGCATATTCAACTGTTTTACGGATGACAATTAATCATAATGTAAGTGAGAGGAAAAGCAGCAAATCTACACATTTGAGAAGCTGAAACCAGCAAATGCTTGGCATTTTTACATGGAAAATTACTCAAATGATCACTCGATTATCAATATAATTGCTGATTTTCTGTCAATCCACTTATCAACGCATAGTTTCAGCTCTAAGTGAGATACAGTATGAAACTGCTACTGGACTCCCTTTTGTTCTGCTTTGACTTGAAAATCTACACGTATGAGTCTCTGTGGGTCTTTGGTGTGAAATGTACAGTAACTATAGCGTTACTTCAGTCAGGGCTGAGGCTAGTGCCTGGTAGTCAAGAGTTACTGAAGAACTACTACTGACTACTAAACGAATAAAAAACGCTCTGACGACTCAGTGAACTTAAGTTAACTGACATCAACAGAGTCTCTTGCCTGCTTTACTCTCGACATTATAAATCACAGTAACGTTACAGTAAACCAAACATCCAAGCAACGAGCAGCCACTCTGTCTCCTCCCGCGGTGGATTGTTAGCTATTTGGCTAGTGAACCAGTGAGTGTCCGGCTCTTATTTTACCACCGGAGACAAATGTCACCTCGCTGACATACATGATTATGCCTCTCTTTCGCCCAATGCTGTTAAATAGTCACAATAAAATGTTGACCTGTTTGTGTATTTCTGCTTTTAGCTTTGCAAAGCTAGCGGCATTAGCGGAAGTGTGGAGAAAACGGCGAGACGGGATTCGCCGGCTTGTGTAGGGGGACCGTTGCTACTGGTCAACGATCGGATCTGTCACCAGGGAGACTCGCCTCTTTACGCCAGTTGAGACTCCCAACTCCTGACAAACACAAGGCCCTTCTCCCACTCGGATTTGACTACCAGCGGCAACTTAAACCTTATGTAACCTATCGAGCAGATCAGTTTAGCAATTACAAACTGTGTGAATGAACGTACCGTGTAGTATGACAGCAAGCCGGCATTGTAGTCCAGAACAAA
Source organism: Seriola lalandi dorsalis (assembly GCF_002814215.2). Lineage (NCBI taxonomy): Eukaryota > Metazoa > Chordata > Actinopteri > Carangiformes > Carangidae > Seriola > Seriola lalandi. The sequence goes on along the minus strand of NW_019524388.1, from coordinate 345,626 downwards.
CCAACGATACTGCCAACCTTTCATGACGTTAGTCCACTTGCTTAGCGGCCCCTCCATGATGGACGCCATCTTTACAATAGGCTACGGTTGGGGAGGAGTCGGATATGGTGTGGGCAGACGTCAGGGTTAGGATGCTGCCGATGAAAAGGATGGTGTTGGTGATGAAAGAAATGCGCCCCAAATTACCCTTTGTATGTATTCAGTGACAGAAGATTATTCAGATTATTCAGAATAAAAGTAGCATTACCCAATTAAAATAAAGTTAAATTCCAGCATTCAAAATCTTACTGAAATAAAAGTGGAGAAGCAACAGCAACAAAATGTACATGAAGTGTCAAAGTAAAAGAAAAAACCAACGTCAGTGTTATACTCTTATATTATTGGATCATCATTATTGATGAAACAAGTAAGCAGTACTTTAATGTTGTAGTCGGCTAGGTTGTGTATATTTTATCTCATGTGTATGAAGAATAATACATCATCTTTTAACTCATGTACAACTTGTTTTGTATTTGAATTCTTAATCTTAAAAGTGACTAGTACAGCTGTGAATAAAATGTAGTGGATGAAAATAAAATTTAAAAAAGTACGTTTCCCTCTGAAATGTAGCGGCGTAGAAGTGTAAAGTATCTTCAAATGGAAATATTCAAGTAAAATAATTGAGAAAATTATTTCAAAAACTTTATAAACTTTATTTTCTATCACTAGATGTATGAGCTGCAGTCAACCGCCCCTCCCATTATTACGTCCTTTGTATTTGTAAACATACTGTATGATGAGGATTTCTCTATAAATGTATTAACCACTGAGACCCTAATACTCCTACAACTATGTCCCCTTTAATAACTTATATCGGTGGGAGAAAAAAAAGTTTAGTACATTAGTCAAACGAAAGAAAATTAATCAGGAACAGATTTGTTAATTGATTAATTATTTAAATGATTTTGAAAGCAAAATGCCCCCCAAAAAACATCAAACACAAAACAAACAAAAAACTGTAGTTTCAGATTTTCAAAAATGAATATGTGCCATTTTCTTTGAATTGAATGCCTTTTGGGTTTGAACCGTTGATTAGACAAGACAAATAAAACATATTTTAATATGTCTTGAGCTCTGGGAAATGATGAGCATTGTCACTGTTTTCTGTCATTTAAAAGACCAAAAGTTTAATGAAGAAAATAAATGAAAATAATCTGCAGATTTATCAAATAATAATTGGTAATTGCAATCCAAATATCTGAAAACATACACATTTAAAGGATTTTGACAAGAATTTATAGTAAAGTTGATTTTAAAATGACTTTTCATTTATTTATGAAACCATCTTTTATATTGCATCTCATATTTAATTTGTTTCCTGATTTAACATTTACAATTATCATTTTATTTATATTTGATTTAAAGACAGCCCTCATTGTGTTGACTCCTCACACATAACTGACCATCCCTAGTGTCTGTGAGGCTGAAGAGCCTGTGCCTTTGCTCTTGAGTCAAAAAACACTAATTTCAATCATGAATATTTATGTAAAATTGATAAAACTATTAAAGGCACCTCAACAACCAACATCAAAACAGTATTCATCAATATCTTTATTATTTACAATAGGCTTAACACTGATAAGCAGAACTTCACAGTAATATAACGTGAGCTTTAAATAAAAAAAAAAAAACACAAAAAAAACAAACAAAAAAAAACACAAAATATATATTTTGTACAATAAAAAAGTTAATGTTAACATCTCTGCCATTTTTCATCCCTGTTTAGATTCACATATTCCATTATGGTGTGTCTGTGTGTGTGTTTGTGTGTCGGTTTACATTGCACTCGTACAACTGAAGAAGTGGCCTTTGGTATAATGATGTAGACGTTCTCCAGAGCTGCTCTCCAAAACAGGGAGACAGAAGGGGAAAAAAACAGATGTACAGAATAAATGCAGGCAACATAAATAAAGACAATGCAGAAGACTGATATGAGTATGAGAAGAAATGTTGTGGTAAAAATGTGAAACATCATCAGTTTAGATATCAGATTTGAGGGTGTGGGGTGGATCACCATTGGTACCTAATCAATTCACTGACACTAAAAAGCATTGATTGAATCTTTATATGTTTTATTTCTTTTAAAAAAAAAAAGCATCCAGGCTGGAAATGTGTTTGATTCTGGAAGATCACATTTTTTTTTTCACTCCTTGATAAGGCTTTTTTGGGAAACCTGTTCCACAGAGATGCACAAAAAAAAAAAAAAAAAAATCAATAGAAACCCAACAGGCAAATAGACCAGACTGTTGCTAGGCAATTACAGAGAAAAATGTTTCAGATGAAACTTTTGACATGATCAGATTACGAGACAACAGAGCAGCTTGGATTTAGTGCAGCAGGCTCGTGTGTTGTTTGTTCTAGAGGAAACCTAAACATATATGGCTGCACTGACAGTGTTAATGGCCACTAATAAATGGCCAAATACAAAGTTGAAACAAAGTGCACCTTTTGGTTTCAAGTTTGGATATGACCGTTAACCTCCATATGGTAGAAATGCATAATGTAGTGATAACCTACCACAATTTCATGGCAAAGAAAAGCTAACACATGAATGTTTAAATGATGGACTTAAACATTGCCACTTGTGATTTCTTGCAGTGTACATAAATTATTTGTGACTGTATATAAATTATTTGTTCACAAAAAGGCACCAAGAATCATGAGCACAACAATGATGGCATTCAGTTCGTCTCAAAGCATCCTGTTTGGCAAGAAATGGGAATATTTTCCTGACACACAGTCACATGAAATGATCACATGAAATGCACAACAAAACAAGTTGACAAGAAGTTTTACTTGGCAATCTATCAAGTGTAATTAACGGACATTTTGAAAGTGTTATGGACCTGCAGTGTCAGATTACAATTTGTAATATTCAGATGCAACGTGTCAATGAGCCAATGTGTCTTATCCAGGCTTATCTTATCCAGTGTAAATTAAGATGTGAGCCAAAGCGAAACAAAGAAAATAAAAATATCTGTGAGTTGTGTGTGCGCTGTACACAGTTTTGTTTGTGCTCAAAAAACAGAGCAGCTGTTTCTGGACTTTAGTGTGACCAAAATTAGAACTATGGGCCAATAAACTGTAAAAATAATAATAATAAATAAAGAAAAATGGCACCTTAAGAGATTAAAGAGTCATGCAGATGAACATTGGACCGGGTTCAGAACCGAAGAATAATACATTCATAAAGCAGATATTCAGATCTGGGTGGATGGGCCTCAGTCTTGCAATAGATCTCTACAGTCAAAAACATTGCTCTTTATGCTGGGACCACACATAAATCTTTTGTTTCCTGGATATGAAATAAATCAAATATTTACATAACTCTTTTCTCAAAATAGGTCTGTGCTTTTAATTAAAAAAAAAAAGAAAAAAAAAAAAGAATAATTTAAAATTCAAGTTCATACATAGACATTCTAAAAAGCATTTTTCTTTGAACCAAATAATGTACAAATCGCTCATGTGCTGAAGACATACTGCAGTTTGTTTGCTGAGAGATCAGTACTGTGAGATTAGTGTAAAGTAGGTCTCTGCATTTTCGTAGTGTTCATACATTGAAGAATTTGAGGCACTGAGGCCACGACAAGGCTACAGGGAATCCAGCACTGTCCATACTTGGAAGGACACTTATAGAAACACTGTCCCAGTTCACCTGCTCATGTGCTACCCTGTGCTCTCCCTCTCCTCACTCCACTCTTTTATGCTCCGTCATACAAGGAAGAAATGTAGTGTGCAAGGATAACTGGACATAAATATTGAAATGCTTTAGGGGACTGGGGATTTTCCCCATTTATGTGGCACTGTGTTAAAGTGTGAACATCAGTCACGTCACTGAAGCAAAGACAAAATGCTGTGCATATGATAAGATGCCCCACATTCACTCATTTATGCTTCAGTATTGTGGGGAACAGACAAAATAGATTCATATAAATCTTTTCTTGTCTTTTTAGATTTGATAAGCCTGTATTTGGTATTACTGAAACGTAAACTTGACGTTTCACTTGAGCTTATTTACATGCTTGTCAAATGAACACAAGTCTCAATGCTGTAAGTGATCCCTTCAATAGCTTTCAATGGTCTCACCTTGTGGGAATGTCACTGTCAACACAGCTGATTATTCTCTAAAGATTATTCTCAAAAACAAGACTTTAATCAAATACCAAAAAAAAAAGCAGTTTTGGGGAGGGGATTTACTCTTTTATCACAATTGTCCAACTACTGAAATATACTGCCTGTCAGTTGCAATCTATGCAATAAAATCAAAATAAACATCTGCACACAAAATAAAAGTGTCAAATTGAGACCCCAAATGGCTTTAAAAAATGGCTTATGGTCACTAAATTTCCCAGACACTGAGTGGAAAACTCATGAATCACAAATTTGTGAAACACTGTTGAGCTTTAGTCAGGGAAAACAGTTGTCTAGTATTCTCGGTAAGGCTGGGCACCACCACCATCACTCTCACTCAGTAATGTGACAGACCGACAGATAAGCAGAGGGAGCCTTACCTAGTCTCTGGGCTGGCTACACACAGCTGATACACTCGACATTCATTTAACAAAGAGGCCGTGGTGGAGATTTGCGGCAAAACATTTCATGGTGTGACTTAAACCACATTTAGTTTGGTATAAACATTTCTCAATATGTACAGGTCAGAGCAAATTAGTGTCCACACTGGCATTTTATGAAACTTGTTGTTTGTAAACAATAAAAAGATTACACTTTGTAGAGATTTCTCTGAGGTACTTTAGAGATTCATCTCATTTCGTCCCCCAAAAAGCTGTCAATAGAACCAGAAACATAAAAAAAGGGAATATAAGCGATCTGTTGGGTAGTTAGGGGTGACCGTTGGTGTCGTCACAGTGGCTACCTCTGTACTACGTCACTAATCTCTTTAATACAGCTGTGCAGGTTGTCCAGTACAGTGTTGGGCCCCATATTGCTCAGTCCTCCTCCCGAAGACGAGGCCCTCAGTTCCTGCAGGCTGAGCTCCAGCTTCCCCACTGCCTCTCGGAAGGCAAATTTGTTCCTCATCTGAGGGATGCAGTCCACATAACCTGAGCAGTAGTCTAGCAGCTGGTGGCCAGCGTCCAGCACCTGGCTGCTGGAGGGGCTTTCGGAGCTGGCGTGGAGGGCGCTGCTCAGGCACTCAGCGCACTCCAGCAGGGCCTCACGGCTTACCCGCTCCAGAGGTACCCTCTCCGCCTGCTGCCTGGTTCGCCGCAGTGCCACTTTGGAACTGGCAGATGGTGCTGTGTGTGAGGACGAGGCAGTGGTGGTTGCTCCGTTGGCCATTTTGGTGGGAGTCGTGTTGTTGGTGGCAGAAGAAGAGGAAAAGGAGGAGGAAGATCCAGGAGGCACTTGTGGTGGTGGCACAGACGGTCTGCCCGTCGTCGCTCCTCCTGACATTCGGCCTGACCTGTGACCTTTTAACGTGTCTCCGTTCACTTCCACGGGTGCGCCTCCTACTTGCTCCTCTCCATCACCGCTGTAGGAGTGTTGCAGGCTGCGCAGAGTGGGAGGTGGAGGAGGAGCACACTTGGGTTTTACAAGTCGCGGCCTGTCCCGGTCTGCTTGGTGCTCAGACAGCAGTTTGAAGCGGTTCCCCTGAGAGTCTAGCCCGACTAGGTGCACGTCAGCTGGGCTGTGCTTCAGCGTGGGGGAGATCAGGACTGGAACTTTGTGGTTGTGAGTTGGTGCAGCTGAGGAAGCACTCGAACTAGAAGTCTTAGAGGGAGAGGACCAACTCTGCTGCCTGTCCAGCCCCCCCCCACTCTCCTCTCTACTCTCCCTGACCCGGGAGAGACTGTCCGATTCCCCCACCTCCCCCCCTACTCCTGGTGCCCTCACCCCTACAGCAGTGCCGCGGGGTAGTAGCTTGGCTTTGGGCCTTTCCCTGATCTGTGCGGTCCCCTCATCCATCCTTCTCAGCAGAGTTTCTGAGGGCCGTGCAGCCCCATTCTCTGGCTGGGAGGTTGTGGAGGCAGTCCTCTCCAGAGGGGGTTTAGCACTGCGGTTCCTGGGTAAAGTTAGAGCCATGCGCTCCAGATCTGGCAGCCCAGCTGACATAGAGGAGGTAGAATTGGACCTAGGGAAGGGTTTAGGCCCTCCAACTATACTTCCACCGTCCTCTGAAGAGGTCGTCTTTCCTGTCCGTAGCCCCAGGGTCTTTTTAATGAGTCTAGGCGTAAAAAAACCTGCCAAACCACCCCAACTGCTGCCACTTGTCACCTGTGAACCAAGGCCTCCACTAGAGGGTTTCTGTCCGAAAGCAGCCCCACAACAGCGTGACTGAGTCTGGGTGGGTTCCCCGTGGGAGTGGGAAGGAGAGGCAGAGAAGCCACCTAAACTGTCAGACTGGGGCAAAGGAGGAGGAGCACTGAAATCAGCAGTGGGTTCATATTTCTTGTGAGGCTGTGTCTCCATCTCCCGGAAAGAGCTGCTCCTCTTGGGTGGCGTTGGAAGGTTCTGTTGGAGCTGGGAGGATGGTGAGGATGAAGAAGAAGAGGAAGATTTCTTCTTTATGAAGGAACTAAAAAAGCCAGTTTTGCGGTCTCGTGTAAATGTGCCCATATCCTGTGCATCCTCTAAAAGGCTGCTGGGAGATTTATCTCGTGGCTGCTGTTTTCTGGGCAGAGCAGGAGAGCTGCCTGATCGGCCATCGCCTCCCAGCAAAGAAGCCCAGCCTGGAAAGAGCAGAGAAGAATGGATTAAAACACTAAAGCCATCTTTGATTTAAGGTTGCTTAATATCTTGCAAAATAAAAAGGACATGACAGACATTGTTCTGAATTCTTTTAGCTCCCTTGCCTGTACTTTAATGTCCTGCATTCTATCAGATAGCTCTGTGATGTTGTAATAAGACGGGACTATTCCCTTTCTCCTTAAAAGCTGTTTTTTGCTCCTTGGGGACTCATGAGTAAGGAAAAAGCATTTCAGGAAAGGAGATGGAAAGTTTTAAGGCCATGCCTGTCATGCACGTGCACACGCTAATTCAATGATTTACAAGTTGCTCTTGTAAAAGACGGGATGATGAATACACTTCTGGGACTTGATGATAACAGGAGCCACTCAGAAACAGCTCCGCCTCCTGATACTTGGAAGGCTGTTGTGTAACTTTGCTGCTAAGCCCATAAATAAATAGAGAATGGCGCACAAATTTCACCAACAAGCACAACAGAGTTGGAGATAATGAAGGAGAAAACTGAAAAATAACAGTCAATTATATCCATCACAGTTCTGAAGTGAATAGGAGCACATAGAGTAGCAAGCAAGTAGACAATACACTCCTCACCAATAATGTGCATTTATATATAAATGTATACAAACAAGAAATATTCATAACACACTCTTGTAACTGGTAATGGTTTTCACTTTTATCCAAAGAGCTTTACAATTTGCTTCTCATTCAATAACAGACACAGACAGACACACGAACTGGGGACAGAGCCGCCAACCCTGCGATTAGTGTATGACCTACTCTACAGCCATTATACATGGAAAGAAAAAAACATATAGGTTGTGGTTTTAATTGTCAATTATTTTGCACACTTTTATGTACAATTTAGGACAATCGATGGAGGCACAGTTTTCTTTCATTTCTTTAGAAGTCTTGTGCCCGTGTGAACTGGACTTATGAATTCATGAACGTTACTGTTCCTTTTAAGGGTGAATACTTGTGGTTATGGAAGAAAACATACAAGATGAACTAAATGGCCACAATGACAAAACAGACCAAGACAAAAACAAAGGACAGACTGTCTTCTTTACATAAACACACACATCCTGAGAGCTCTCCAAACTCACAAATGAACAAGATTTTATTTTCAACATTAAACAAATAAATATGTAATAACTTAAACAAGACAAAGACAAACAATTGACAATATGATGGGAATTTAATATTAGGGTTAGAAAATATTAATACAAGGTCTTGATTCTTTTTGGTAACTCACATCACAGATAACAGACACTTGTCAAATGTATATGTGTCAGAGACGAGGGACGATGGTTCAGTTGAACATGGAGATGTCTTGTTATACTTGGGAGTGTTGAGATTGACTCGGAGTGACCACCTGGATCACATTTAAAATGCTGAAGGAAACTGAAAACACTTAATTCTAAAATGTTGGTTTTCTTTAATCAGCGGTGCATGGATTAGTGTATCCTGTCAGCAAAACTAATTTAGACAGAGAAATAAAGTAACTGGAAAAGTCTTGACTCAGTCTACTATGATCTTCTTTGGGGATAATGGAGGACAAGGGACTGTTATATTGAGTGTGGTGGCAGTCTCACATAGTATATAGTGATAGTATCTATAATGGTATTTTTTGCCATTATCCCTCAGTACTACACGATGTTGGGAAAGTTGGCACATATTTCAGTATTTCTAGATCTTTTAATTGTTGCAGGATTATTTTAAGGTTCTATTATAGTTTTGTGTTACTTTTATCTTTTAAATCTTTTAAATGGTGTGGGATGACACGGACATGTATGCTTAAGATTCATAGATGAATAACTTGAACTTAGAACCTTAGCAATCAAATAATTTTGATTTTGATGCTGAAACAGTTGTAATTCTGGGCCAATGTAGGGACACTGTCAGGCTGTGCTTGCAGAACTGCTGTGAGGTCAGTTGTTAAGGAAAATGACTGCTCTTCTCCTCAGACGACGGGCTTGGCGACGCTGCAGATGACTCTCTGAAGTGGTGTCCTCAGGCATACCTGCAGAATCATAATGTCGTGCACGTGACTGGTTGGTAGTAAGGTAGGGATGCCCGGCTGTACCTGAGTGGCTGTGCGTGCCGTGGTCAGTGCGCCCGTCCAGTCCACCCTCGATGTTTTCCTTGTTTTCTGTGTGCTTGTGGAGTGTGCGAGATTTGGAGGGCAAAAGGGGCATGTCATGACTGAAAGAATGCAATGGTCCGCAGTGACCAGAGGAGGCCGTCTTGCAGAGCTCCTCTGCTACCTCTGTAATGTGCAAAGAAGAAAACACTCAACTGACAGGCAGCCTTTACCAAAATCCAACACACTGTATATACTGTACGCTTGCTGAACAAATAAACTAAAATAAATTTGTAAGTGTATTGTTTGTTGTTAAACTATCTGCCCCGCTTCTAGCTTACCACTTGTTTCATCTTTCTTGCTTTCTTGCCTATTTTGTATACCTGAATACACTTTTAAGTTCTCTAAGCTGAACAGGCAGTTGACTTGCCTTCAAAAGTGTAAAAGCCAACAGTCTGAATGAGATACAGATTTGAATGTTCGGCTTAATGACTGCAGCTACTACGAATAACAGTTAAATTCCATGAGAACTGAGAACAAGCTACATGTTACTGTACCTTCAGAGATGCTGGAGTCATGAAACATGGTTTCGAAGGCTTGGTGGATCTCTGCAAATGAAGGCCTGTCTAATGGGCTCCACTGCCAGCCTTTTTGAGAGAAACAGACAAAAAGAGATATCACTACAAGGAAATGCTATATTTGACAACTACATGTGAATTTAAATGGATTTTAAAGTAATCCAGTTACAACTCCAACATTGCTTTCACAGACCTTTTGAAAGAAATGTTTTTGTGTAAAATCAGGACAGCGAGCTTTCAGTCAGTTTGGAAGGGGATTCAGTGAAGTGTGACATGACAAAGGTCTGACAGAAATGTAAGAAAGATGAATGGACGACCGCAGCTGTCAACCTCTATTCACGTCTTCCCAGTGCAGTGCAAGCACTTGGTAAATAAGTAAGAAGTAGGCCAGACTACTTACATGCTCTCATGAGTTCATAGACTTTCGGTGGACATCCTTCAGGCTGTTCCATACGGTATCCTTTCTCCAGGAGGTCATAGACCTGAGACAGGTCAATGCCTGGGTATGGAGACATGCCGTATGTGGCAATTTCCCACAGCAGCACCCCAAATGCTGTAAGGAAGAAAGTTTCAGAGGATCAAACATTAGGACAATAGAAATTAGGTACAAAAGAGAAAAATCAACACTTAGTATGACTGTATGCACATGTATCGCTCACCCCAGACATCAGACTTGATGGAGAAGGTGTTGTATGCAAGGCTCTCAGGTGCAGTCCATTTAATGGGGAATTTGGCCCCAGCGTGGGCAGTGTAGGTGTCACCAGTCATCAACCTGCTCAAGCCGAAATCTGCAACCTTCACAACATGATTCTCGCCGACCAGGCAGTTCCTCGCTGCAAGATCCCTGAGGGGTGAGGTGAGGAGGAGAGAGGAAGATGGGGAGAAAAGGAGAAATTAGTCTTTCACATATGTGGACTAATACAAGGAGATGTGTGCATATACACATACTGACATAGTTAGTCCATCCCCTTACCTGTGTATGAAGTTCTTCTTTTCCAGGTATTCCATGGCAGAGGAGATCTGTGTGGCCATGTAGAGCAGGACCACAGCGTTCACCTCTTCTTTGTCACACTCTCTCAAGTAGTCCAGTAGGTTGCCGTGTGGCATGTACTCAGTCACGATATAAAATGGAGGCTCCAATGTACACACACCTGCCAAAGGCCAGCAATAGTGCAATTTTAGGAGGGAAAAATGTGTTCTAATAGAAAATATGAGTAAAAATTGGGTTTTAATGGGCACAGCAACTTCAAAACAAGTTTAACAATAAAATACAATACCTAGTAGCTGAACGAGGTTCGGGTGTTTAACCTCCTTCATAACTGCTGCTTCTTTCAGAAATTCTTCAACTTCCATGGTGTCCTCCTGTCATTGTAGAAATGGAAAGAAACACAAAAAGAAAAGAAAGTTAAAAAAGTTTAGAAAATGTAACACAATATCTATAGTAATAATCACATGTAATACCAAAGTCCACCTGCAGGTGGTGATCTATAACTATTGTTTTGCCCAGGCCCCATTATTTAATGCAGCAAAGGTTCTGTTAAGATATCCATCCAACCATCTACTGTAAAGTTCAGAGAAATCAAATGATGATATAAAAAAGGGCTTACTGACCTTGAGTGTTTTGACAGCCACTGTGAGGTTGTACTTTTTCCACACTCCCACGTACACCTCCCCATACTGGCCTCCTCCCAGCTTGTGCTTCATGGTGATGTCTGTGCGCTCCATCTCCCACTTGTCATGGATGGGTGACACACCGTACACTGTGGGCTTGTTACATTTGGGTGCTGGGTAGTGCAATGTGGTGACCAGGCCATCGGCGACAGTGGAGTGGTGGTGGACCAGCTCGGCCAGGGTGGCAAAACGGCTCTCAGAAGTCACATACACCTGAGGGGGAAGGAAGCACGGGGGTGGACAAAGACACAGTTAAAAAGAAGAAGATGAACTCTGGTGAAGTCCAAACACCAACACTCCAATACTGATAACCGTGCAGCTATATAAAACAAAACTTTAGCCAGCCAATTCAAAACCACCAAACTGCATGTGTCTACCTTTCCATCAGAGGCTGTGTTGATCCGGTAGTGGTAGACTCTCCCCTCATAGCGCAAAGATATGGATAACTGTCCGGGGCTGCTCTCGCTTTCCCGGACTAGAAAACTCCCGTTGATGAGGGATGAGAGCAGGTACTCTGCGGCGCTGCGAGACACGGGCCCGTGGTACCAGCTATGCTTCTCCAGACTGTTGACTGGTGTGATGTAGTTGGAGGGCACCCAACCCTGGCCGTTCTTGGAGCGCACTTCACTCCACTCTCCATTCTGGTTGTAGCCCAGCACACGCAGCTTCTCACCTGGACACAGGAGAGGAAACTTGTGAGAGCTGATCAAATAGTGGCAGAATGGCCTGGTGGTTACAAAGACTTGGTCAAAGTGTCCCTTAGAATGCAGACAGCTAATCAGTAGCTGAAGGAATTCGCAAGCCAAAAGACAAACACTTAAAAGTTAAATAAGAAAATGAAATGTCTTGATTCTGATAACAAGATTTCATTCATTCAATTTCTCTTCAAATTCAGACACATCATGGAACAAATACTTCTCATTACTTCACCATGCTAGTCATAATGCCTTGATATCAGGTCTCATAAAAGTAAGAAGAGTCATGGATACGACATGCCTCTCGTTGAAACTACATCAAAAGCAATGGAACAATGATAGGGTTGGACGAACTGCATATCTGTCAAAGAAGGCTCGGCAAAACCAGGCATGTAGCAACTTGGTCTGTTGTCTCTATCTGTCTGTCTCTGACGTCAGTGCAGGAGACATGAGAGAGCGGAGAGGCTGATGTGTTGGAGACTGGAGGAGGGAGGGATGCATCAGTACAACAAACAACACTGAATGGAGAGGTGATCAGCAAGTTGGATGGAGGATTAGAGAAACGGAAAAGGGGAAGAAAGAGAAGACAGAGGGCAGTGGCAGGATGTGAGTGATGGTCTAGCAGAGAGCAGACGTTTAGCCTGCTAGTGGTGGGATCTCTGTAGTTCTACCACACATCGTCTACACTGTCTTTTCTTCCCGTCTACATCTTCTTGGATGTAGAAATAAACAGCACAAATACACTAATCACATTAAAAAGTGATGCCATGTATATATGCATGTATTTGATTGGCCAGTGTAGCATCTTGCCAGATGAAGCTACAGTACATTGCCGCAAAGTTGAGCCTGGTTTAACTTTTCCGTCAGAAGACTGAGCAATTTTAAAAAATCATCCCGGCTATGACGCCAGATTAGCCTTGCTGAAATGAATGAGAGGGCTGCGTTTTTTTTCACAAGAGGGCTAAAGTCAATCTGAATGTGGCCTTAGGCTATTATGAATCAGTCAAATAATACCTATAACTGTGAGAAATAGCAGCCACATAGTTTGTGTAACAGACTAACATTAAGCAGTCCAATACAGTCGAGTAAACCATTTAACTAACTGAGGTAAGTCCAGTCAGTAAGACAGCCACGGCCCACCAACATGTAACCACTAAAGGTAGACTAGAACTTAACACACTATGCCAGCAATCCACAGAGCTACATTAAACAGACATGGTTATCCACATCCAGCCCACCAATCCACCAGTCTCCTCTGTGTCTGTCGTCTGTGTCTCTAAGTTTTGTGGGAGTGGAAACACTGACTGCCTCCCTCTCTCACACTGGGAGCCATGTGTGCCTGAAGCTGGGCTCTGGTCTGGCCTAGCCTGGTTTGGCCTGGCACAGAGAGGAGACAATGATTAGCCCCAGACGCGAGCCTGCTAAGTCCCTCTCTGTGATCAGCCTCTGCTCACTGTGCTCATCCACCTGTTATTATTACAGTCGAACAAATTCCATATTAACGCAGCATTAGAGGTATGCTGGGGTGTTTCCATGTGACACAGCAAAGAGCGGGACAGATAGGAAAAGTGCAGTGGAGCCTGGGAGAGCACATGTGCTTGCATGTGGGCAGGAATCTCAGATTCACTCCATGAGTCAGGGTCTAAACATCATTTCCATCCCAGGCAGCTGCCATGGAAGCCTTAAAACGATGGATAATTAACACACTCTGCCACGTTTAATGCTTTAGATCAGTTGGGGAGACAAGCTTGGCTGTCTCTGGATAATGTTATGAGGATATTTTAAGCTCATTACTCAGGGGAGAGCTTGTTGACCGGTTAACTGCTGCTGGTTGAGAGAGGAAGTTTGAAGAAAGAGTGTGTGTAACAGAAAGGGGAATAAAGGTGAGGAAAATAGTGAAAATAATAAAGCATTTGGCTCATAGGTGGAGTAAAAGAATTAAATTATAGTTTGAAAGGGGGATGTGGTGTGTGTGTGGGTGGGTGGAGAACAAGAAAGTCATGGAAAGGTGAAATTACAGTTACTATTAGGTAAGCTCTGTTGACATACAACATTCCTCTGGCATAACTACACTTAACTACTCATAAAGAAATAATTCTAGGAGTTGCTGACCTGCCAATCACGGGCCTTGCCTGGAAGATTCAGTGATGACTACACAGGAAACGTGTAGCTACACATGTCAACAGTGCTTCTTAAGAAGGCGTGGTCGAGAACAATCAATGACATGGAAAAATCTCCTGGAGTAACATCACATTGCCAGGCAACAACTTTTGGTCCAATGCGTGGAAACAGTGTACTCGAAGAATTTGACACAGTAGAATAGTTTGTTGCCATGACGCAGCTGATACATAAATGACGCATTCATTAATAAAGATTTGTGGCCAATGCAATTTTTCTACTGTCATCCTTCTTTTTTAAACCAATGTCAATTGTCATTATTTACCTTTGGTAATGCTGAGCGTGTTGTCTCCGCTGGCGACAAAGTCATAAAGTGCAACGAAGAGGTTAGGGTCGCTCTCGGCAGCCCCCAGTAGGTTCTCCTTGGAGCTCCAGCGCACCGCCTCCGTCAGCGCCGCCGAGTCCAGGCCGAATGGCCGGTGGAGAGCTTCTGGACGGAGAGCAGGAGCAAGGGTTGGGGAGAGAGAAGATACAATATGAGACATGTAAACAAGCAACATTGTTCACGCAGGTCAAGGGTGACAGTAAAGAATCATAATCAGTAATTACTTTATCAGCACAAACTGATATTAACCAGCTGTCCGATTCCAGTTCTATCTTCAGACAAGCAGTAGTTGGGTTGCACGACAGCCTGGTGGCAAGACTGATGCCCTCTAAACAAATGATAGATTTAATTTTCCATAATCCCTGGAGTCCATTTTGCCGGTTGTCTACCTGTCTGTCCAGGCTTAGTCCCTTGCTTGAACCCAGTGTGGCGCTGACGGCCGCTCAGAGCCGCCCACTCCTCCTCAAAACTGCTGCTTGCCTGCAGGCACCTCAAAAGCATTACTTTAACTCGTCCACTCTCTGAAGAGCACCGTTATCACTGACTACACACACAGACCTGCCGTGTCTAGTCCGAGCTAGGTAAGATCTGAGGTGGGACTGTTTTTGTGTGTGTGTATATACACAGAGAGAAAGAGGGTGGAGCTACAACACCACCGGGATAGGAAAGATTCTCTCTACACAGGATGCAGTGATTGCCATAGCTACATAACACACCCACGGACACACAATTATGAACTTGTATATGCGTAGCCAATACGTTCTACACTCAACAGCTGCTGCCAAAGTCACTGCATGTCTGGACAGCTGCTGAGTGAGTGGGAGGAGGAGGGTGGTGAAATGGAGGGACAGAGAATGGAGAACAAGAACTTAAGTATAGGCAGCTTTAAAAGAGAGAAGCTATTACACAGAATGGTTTTCCTTCCGTGATTTATTTCAGACAAATAGAAGAAATTCAAACATAAATAACAAAATCCAAAACAATAGACTCACAATAAATCCAACATTTAAAAAGTATTCAGTTTTTGTTAAGAGTGTAGCAGAGAGGTCTTGATGATCTATGGTTGTTTTGGAGGTTGTAGTTTATGGTTTATTTGTGTAGGATTGAACAATAGTGAGTGCTGTTTATATTTGCCCATGTAAGCATATTAAAAAACAGGAGGTAAGCAACACAAATCCCAAATGAATGACTATAAACAGAGGTGATCTGGCTTTGTTATTACAAGTGGCTATATGACCTGTATGCATACAGCCTAAAATAAAAAGTGGCCAGTGAACTACATTAGCACAGACTTGTCATTATTTCTGTATAATGCTGTGGTTTCACATCCTGAATGCTGACTTTTATTTCAGTCATAATGCAACTTCATGTTGAATTCTATGAATATAAATATAAACAAACATCACACTGATATGATGAAATTTTGTCTGATGAGGACAACAAAAGTTTTTTTCTTTTTCTTCTGTTTTGAACATCTGCCAACAAGCTACCACCTACACACTCAGGGGGAAGTTTAAAGAAGAAACTAGTTGATTCATAACCACTTCTTCAGTACGTACGTTCAGTTCTCTTTACTGTCAGACCAGACACATTTATTACCAAGATGGTCAGATTTTGGTAAAGGTGGCAAAGAATATTCTGCATGTTTAACAGACATATATATATTTACATATATTCTGTATTCTTTAAAGAAAATAAATCAAATGCTGAATTGAAAAAATCAAAATGAAACAAATTCAAATTAAATAATATATAATGTAGATGTGGCTGTCACAGAGGGAGGCATTCGTTTTTCAATTCACAACCGTAATGTCATCTATACAAACAGAAAACAGACTAATATAGGACAATGTAACAAGATTTTTAGTCTTATATCACAATTTAGATACATGTCCTACGTCTGGTAATAGGAGAGTCAATCAAACTAACAAATGCAATGTCATGCTACCAACCTGAAACTAAATGTGTGAAAAAAAAAAAAAAAAGGGAAAAAAAGATTGTAATTGACACAAACTGTCACAAAAGCAGCTGACTGAAAATTGAAACCTATGGTCAGCTAATGAGTTCACAATCACACACACAACTCAGATGTTATTAACATTACTTGCAGATTTGATTTTTCATTTGGGAATCGAGAATGTAAACTTCTAAATGTTAGATGCCAGACAACTTTTTATCAGGCCATAATGAGCATTCATTTTTCCTTAGATCAGTTTAGGCTGGTACATGCAAATACAAAGGATTGAGTGAAATTTTGCCCATGCTCTAATCTTGCAAAGTTGGCAGAAATTCATTAAGAAATTAAGCATTTTCCATTGTTAGACTACACCATGTGGCAGGCACATGCCATACACAGGCATGAGAGAGATTTCCAAAGCTGTGTGATCTAAAGCAGCATTAAATAGAACTAAATATCTTTCTCATTTGCCTAACTATGTAGCTCTATAACATATATCTATTCAGTCCACTATGCCACATCATCTACAAGACTTGCCCACCTTTGTTCTGGACCAGCATGCATTGTAGCGCAGCAGTGGCCGTGACCTGGCTCAGCCACAGTTCCCAGTACATCTTCTGCTCTGGTCTCGTCAGCAATCAGTCCCAGTATCCAAAGAAACACTGTGGTTTTCTCAATCCGCTTTGCTGACTCCGAGCAATTGTTTCAAAGCTTAACTGTGTCTATTTAGACTCAGACGATGGAGACTGAAAAGCAAAGGTGGACATTCTCCTGGCAAAGAATAAGACGCACAAGCTAGTTCTCTAAACCATCTCCTTCACTGTGGAGTACAAACGCTGTATGAGAAGCAGTCAGAGAGACGCGGAGACCCCCCAGACAAAGTATTTACCCACGCTGTCCTTGAATCAAACCACCTCAACTTCTGAAGTTACAGTAGTGACTTGCAGACTCCTGTTGGGAACTCCCTATTAGCTTTGATGTGGCCTAGGGGAGTCAAGATTTCCAAGGTCCATCTGGAGAACACAGACATCCATGACTGATGTTCGCTGTGGTTTAACGTACTGTAAGGGATGGCAAAACATGGCACAGAGAGGGAGCGAGAAAGGCGTGTGGTAAAGAGGGGGAGTGGGTTAGGGGCATGTATACACAGAGATTGGGGGGATAGGGGGGTAGGGCAGGGTATATGGTATGGAGGAAAGTTGAGCTGAATGTGATGTGTGTGTGTGTGTGTGTGTGTGTGTGTGGTGTGGCAGTGTGTGAGGCCTGAACCAGCACTGTGGCCGACAGCAGATGGCTAGTCTAGGGAAAGGGGGAGGACCCATTGACCCCCACTTTTCTTCTGTGTGCATGTGTGTGCATGTGTGTGTGTGTGTGTGTGTGTGTAAATGTGCACGACTGCAACTGCTATAGCCAGGCCGAGCCAACTGTCAGACCTGCTCCTCTTACATAGCTACATATCACCTCACTCTTCTCAGGAATCTTTTTAATGAAGCAGTGATACTGTGACATACATGTTTGTGATGACTGGAATTGAGACGTTTTGACAGACACACAGCAAAAGGCAAATGAAGAAACCCAATCAACCATTATTCGAGTATTCCAAGGCTCAAATGAGGCCACATAATAATCAATATCATCATGTATATCATATATGATCAATAATTACAATTGATTTCAGAGCATGAGCCAAGTTCATACTGATCATATTTCTTAGATCACTTCAATCTTTCTTAAAAATCAGACCAACAGCAAGATGCTGTTACGCTTGGCCAAGCTCAATATTCATGTGCTGAAACGTTTGATTGAGGGAGCAGTTGGTCTGCGTGGGGTATGTCGTGTGCCCGTGTGGGTGCCTCGGTGTGTGTGTGTGCTGTCAAGTGTAGCACATGTGCTTTGTGAAGAAACTACGGGCTTTGTGCTTAGCGGAGCTGGGAGGGTATTTGCAAGTCTGAGGGGCACGCCAAGGCAGCAGCCCATAAGACAGCTGGGACAGAGGTGACCCTAGACCCAAAGCACACATAACATGTAGACACACATATCCGCATCACATGCACACACATCAATGGTGACACTATCTCCTTGGCTGTCCCTGCACCCTGCTGCTTCCCTTGCAGCTGTTTGTATTAGTGTTTGTGTCTCCGCGTGCCTATAAAGCTTTCACTTCACTAACCAACCACCTCGTGCCAAAGTATTAAACAACACAATAACATCATTTACACACCCTTATCAAAAACAATACAGTTCATATCTCAGGCCCATGACCAGCGAGGTAAGGGTGTATTTTTAGCTGCTGGAGAACAAAACATAGCAACATGACATCCAGAAATAACAGAGCACATAGTGATGGCGTTGCGGAGATAGACGGCTGGCTGCCTGCAGGAAGCCCTAACAAAAACCTGAGACAATGCTGCAGACAAGACCCACATACACAAGCTATTACATAAGTCAATAGGACAGGCCAGAACAGATCCTGTGGCAGACTCAGACAGAAAAGGTGAAGAAGAAGGGAGAGTCACGGATAAAAAAAAGGGCTGGAGCCTGAGAGACTGCTTTACAGTGATCTACTGTATGTTGTAATCTAGTACCAGCAGGTATTTGTTCTCTGATATTCACCAAATCACACTGAGCCTCAATGATAAATCATGTTGTAACAACTCTATCTGCTGTCTCTTAAAGAGAATAACAGACATGCTGTTCATATCATCAAAGGATATTTGAGGGGAAATTTTAAAATGTGGTCAGTTTCCATCAGAAATGTTAGGGAAATGCAAGGTCTCAAGTAAAGCCAATTTTATTAAAATAGCTTCATATCACTCTCTGTCAGACGTCATTAAAATCTCCACAGACCTCTTAACCCTTCTATCCTTCAACTTAATAAGGATACAATCAATTTTTCACTGTTTTCAGATGTTTGTAGAACAATCTAGAAAATAATCTACAGATGAAGCAGTAATGAAAATAATCATTAGTTCCAGCTGTATGTAGTATAAAACAAAGGAAAGGAAAAGAAAGGCAGCAAAGTAATGGGTCTTGAATCAGAATTATATAATATATTATGGAGGCCTGCCAAAAAAACTAAATGTGGGCTGAGATGTCATGGTAAAGCAAACATTGCAAAACCTTTATTAAAGCTTTTAAAGCAGTATATCTGTAATCAGATTTTTCAAAAACACCACTAATCAATACGAAACACAACAAACACATTTTTTGGCAGAACGATCATTTTGTTGTCCTTATTTGTGAGACATTTTATATAGAGAGTACATATTTAACGGATTTATACATCAAAAATAATCATTAGTGGAAAAACCAATTAGTGGAACTGTACGTGTGTTAATGTGCTTGTTTCTAACATCCATCAACAGTTTGAGAAGCAGTCCATAGAGAATGCACGGCTGGAGAGGAGAGACGGGAGTCAGTTGTTGTTCAAGAGGACTGGACAAAGGACAATAGCCTCATTAATGCCACATCACAAGTGTGTGTGTGTGTGTGTGTGTGTGTGTGTGTGTGTGTGTGTGTGTGTGTGTGTGTGTGTGTGTGTGCTGGCTCAGGAAGATATTCCCTTGTTCCTAAGGATGTGAACAGAACACAAAACTTCTGCTTACTGATATCACCCCATCAGTTTATCCGTAGTGGAACTATTATAT